>NW_012119265.1:4247908-4409078 GCF_000951035.1 Colobus angolensis palliatus | reverse complement strand
TAGAACTTAAAGTATAATTAAAAAAAAAAAAAAGAATAGCTGGTTGCTTGGAGAAGGTCATATAGGTAAATGGTCAAGTTTGAGACCAAACTCAAAGCTTTGGGTATACCTATGCTGTGTATTTCTACTGTTCTGTTGTCGTTGAGCCACCCCAGGAGGCTCTTGTACCATCCAATTCATCAAAGATAAAAAAGGCAGTCTTGACATTTATAAATTTTACTTAATCATTGATTTGTTGCTAAATCTGTGAGATTTGGGGAAAGATTCTGCTGTCATGAAAGACTAGATAGGACAGGCTCCTCTTTCATTCTTAAAGAAACTCTGCTCCTGCCCTGAAGCTTGTGATTCCATTTCCTTTGCTTTGATAAACTAGAAGTGATTTTAAATTGAGTCATAAATTTCTCCAGGCCTTTTAAAGACCAGCCCCTGCCTTTGATTCCCTCACCTTCTGTGGCAGTGAAATCTGGCTGGAGACATACACATACCACTTTGTGCACATTTAGACTCGGGGTTGGAAATTTACAGTCCATGCCTTGCAGAATGACCTCGATTTTCCGATAGCCTGAGATGGAACCAAAGAGATTGCCAGTGTAGATGTGCCAAGGTTGGCAGGTCTCTGGGACATACCCAAACCACATCTAGAGAAGACCCTAACACCATACATCAAGAGGAGAACAACTTATTGGTGGCTCCAATGAACTCCTTGAGTTAACGATATTGCCTCCTTGCTTTGGAGTCATGGACAAAGACAAATTTTTCTTTGTTAAATCATTATTTTTAAGTTATGTACTTTGGCCTGATTACCTATGCCTGAGCTACAGGAACTGAATAATTTTGAAGTGTAAAACCACTGCTTTTAGTAAGATATGATTAGTAAAATCCATCTCACCACTAAGTTCCTATACATCCCCTTGGTGAGTGTCTTAGTTGGTTTTGTGTTGCTATAATAGAATACTTGAGACTGGGTACTTTATAAAGAATAGCGATTTATTTCTTACAGTTATGGAGGCTGGGAAGTCCAAGGTCAAGAGTCTGTATCTGATGAGAAACTTCTTGCTGTGTCATCTCCTGGTAGAAGGCAGAAGGGCAGGAGATCACATGTGCCAGAGAGAGCAAGAGATCAAACTCACAGAAACAAGCACTTTTATGATTGGCATCAACCCATTCTTGAGGGTGGAGCCCTCATAACCTAAACCCCTCCCATTAGGTTCCATCTCCCAACACGGTTGCATTGAAGATTAAGTTGTTATTACGTGAACTTTGGGGGACACATTCAAACCACACAACAGTGGGTCACAGCAGATGACGCTAGGCAAGTATGTGAGTCTCCCATCTATCCCTGCTTCTTCTCTACAGTCAGTTCATCAGATGAGAGAGACAAAGTCGGGGTAGAATGCTTCTACCTAAGCAGATGGAATGCATGTGGCCTGGAAATGGGAGCAGCAAACCCTTTTTCTGCACCCTGTACTTTTTACGGGCAGGGCTTGTAATCTCCAAATCATAGCCAATTCTAGTCTATTCTTTGAGCAGGCCTGACTAGAGTGAAAGAAAACTTCTGCAACTTTGAAGTTTCTTCTAAAGTCAAACCTGTCCCCGGGTCTCTCTGCTGGCAAAACATTCACTGTCTATGTTACCCAGTCTTGGTCTTTCTTAACCTCACACTCACAACCCCAGATTCTTTTCTGCTCTTCTCCATTGCTATTCCCATTCTCTCCCTCAGTACAACTAACCTCACTAAATGTTAGCGAGATAAGAGTCTTATTAAATTGATTCTCATTAAGGTGTGAATAATGTATAGGCTTCTCACCAACCACTGCCATCCTCTTAAATCATCTTCAATTTTACGAATTTGGCTTTTAGCCCCAACTTTTCTTCCAATAAGCAGTGCAGTGTTGAGTAAATCACTTTATTGTAGAGCTTTCTTTAATTCACTTATATTGTCATTCATGCATTCAAATATTAACCAGCAGTACAACATAGTATTTAAAAGGTGTAGACGGCCTGGGTTACAGTCCTGTCTCTAAAACTATCAAGCTGTGCAAACTTGGGCAAGTTGCTTAACCTCTCTGTGCCAGTTTTGACATCTTTAAAATGGAGATAAGAGTAGTGCCTTTCTCAAAGAGTTGCTTATTTAAAAAACATTTTCATCACATTGAGGATGTACAGGCCCTCTTCTAAACTTTTTATAAGTATTACATACATTCATACATACTTACATATTATATAGAGAGAATATGTATATAATAATATGTATATAAAGGTATGTACTGCAGTGTCCCCTTATCTGTGGGAGATACTTTCCAAGACCCCCAGCGGATGCCTGAAACCACAGACAGTGCAGGATCCTATATATACATTATATCTTTCCTATATTATGCATATAGGTAAAATGTATACCTTGAAATACCTATGATACCTGTTATTTGATCTATGAAAAAGTTTAGTTTATAAATTAGACACACTAAGAGATTAACAACAATAACTAATAATAAAAGAGAACAATTGTAACAATATACTATAATAAAAGTTATGTGAATGTGGTCTCTCTCTCTCTCTCTCAATATCTATTGTACTGCAGATCACTGAAACTATGGAAAGTGAAGCTGCAGATGGGAGTACTACTGTATGTATATGGATGCATGTGTATCCATACATGTGTATGTGAATATGTATGTATATATAAAATAACTAGTTAAGCCACCCTCACATTATAAGTAGCTATGAGGTAGGTACTACTATCTCCATATTATGGTTGAGGAAACTGAGATACAAAATGTTAAAATAACTTCCTAAACCCACATAGCTAGAGAGAGTTGTAAGGATTAAATGAGTTATTAGGCAAAGCACTTGGAACAGAGCCTGGCACATAGTAAGCACTATATAAATGTTAATTATGATTATGACAACGATTAGTATTATAACATTCTAGGCATCATACTAGAACAAGGGATACAATGATTTACAAGACATAGCCCCTGCCCTTTAAGAACTCACCATGTGGGGAAAGTAGACATGCAAGTTGATAATTATGCTGGAAGGTAAGTGTTAGAGATAGAAAAAAAGGACAACAGGAGCACATGGAAGAAGCACTTGGCTCAGCCCAGAGCAGACCTGGCCAATAAAAATACAAACAAACTTCAAAAGGTTTGTGGAAAGTGGAATGAAAAGATAAAAATAAAAAATATAAACTTTGTTTCTCAATATAAACTCCATCAAGTTCAAGACACTTTCGTAAGTGGTCATACCAGCCATTTAGTCTATCCCTAAAGACCTGAGGCTCCTGGGCATTTAACCATGTCAATGCAGTTTTTGTACATTATACCCTGAAGAAAAATTGGTTCCCTTTGCAGATATTTTAAGATTAGGAAACAACAAAGAAGTCAGAAGGAGACAAACCAGGACTATAAGGTGGATGACCAATGATTTCCCATGGAAACTCTCACAGAATTGTCCTTGTTGAAGTGAGGAATGAGCAGGAGTACTGTTGTAGTGAAGGACTCTCCAGTGAAGCTTTCCTGGGTGTTTCTCTGCTAAAGCTTTGCTAACTTTCTCAAAACACTCTCATAATGGGCAGGTGTTATCATTCTTTGGCACTCCAGAAGGTCAGCAAGCAAAATGCTTTGTGCATCCTAAAAACCTTTTGCCCTGAGCTTCGCTCTTGACTGGTCTTCTTTTGCTTTGACTGGACCACTTCGACCTCTTAGTAGCCATTGCTTTGGTTGTGCTTTGTCTTCAGGATCATACTGGTGAAGCCATGTTTCATCTCCTATTACAATTCTTTGAAAAAACGCTTTAGAATTTTGATGACACTTGTTTGAAAATTCCATGGAAAGTTCTGCTTTTGTCTGCAACTGATTTGGGCGCAAGGGCTTTGGCATCAATCAAGTGGAAAATCTGCTCAACTTTTAATTTTTTAGTCAGAATTGTATAATCTGAACCAATTGAGATGTCTATGGTGTCAGTTATTTTTTCTGCTAATTGTCCTCTTCAAAAACAAGATGACTTTTTCCTTGAAAATTAATGTGAATGATCTGCTGTTGCAGGCTTCAGATTCAACATTGTCTAGCCACCTCTTAAAATGAGTTATACATTTGTAAACTGCTGATTTATTTGGGGTATTGTCTTCATAAGCTTTTCATAAAGCATCAGTGATCTCACGATTCTTCCACCCAAGCTTTATCATAATTATGATGTTTGTTTTTGCTTCAATTTTAGCAGAATTCATGTTGCTTTGATGGAAGCTCTTTTCAAACTGATGGCTAATCCTTCTTAGCACCTCAAACTAGATCCTATTCAGACGTGTTGTAACAAGTTACTAAAAGTTTATTTTGGTGCAAAAAAAATTGAAATCCATGCATGGTTTCATAATATGCACTTTCCATGAACTTTTAAAGACCCCTCATGTAGTACAAGCCAAATATGCAACTTTAAACTTTCTAGCAGCCACATTAAAAAAGCAAAAACAAAACAAAGTAAGTGAAATTAATTTGGTAATTTCACAATTTTATCTAATCCAATATATCAAAATGTTAAAATTTCAGCATATAATCAATATTTTAAAAATCATTAGTAATTCTGGGCATCACGGCTTATACCTGTAATCCCAACACACTGAGGGGCTGAGGTGGCTGGATTGCTTGAGTCCAGGAGTTCAAGACCAGCCTGAGCAACCGGGTGAGACCTCACCTCTATAAAAATATATAAAAATTAGCCAGGTGTGGTGGCATGTGCCTATAGTCCCAGCATCTCAGGAGGCTGAGGTGGGAGGATTGCCTGAGCCTGAGAGGTCAAGGCTGCAATGAACCATGATCACACCATTGCACTCCAGCCTAGCAACAGGATGAGACCCTATCTTTGATAAAACAAACAAAACCATTAGTAAGGTATTTTATTCTTTTTTGTGCTAAGTATTTGAAATCTAATGTACATTTTACACTTAGACTAGTTACATTTCAATTAATCAATAGCCACATGTGTCTATTGTTTTCTGTATTGGCCAGGCCAGACAAAACAGAAGGCTTCCCAGAGGGAATGACACATGAACTGAATGAAGAAGTCATTCATTTTCCATTTATACCTGAGGAGGATGAGATTGCAATTCACTGGTGACTTTGACTCCAGGCTCCACTTCTCCAGGACAATGCTTCATATGGTTGGCAGAAAAATGTTCCTCAGAGATGTCTATGTCCTATTTCCCAGAACCTGTGAATATGCTACCTCACCCAGCAAGGAGAAGTTAAGATTGTAGAGGGACTGAAGACTTCTAATCAGCTGACCTTGAGATGAGGAGATTCTCCTGTTTTGTGCACATGGGCATAACTTAATTACTTAATTACAAAAGTCCTTATATGTGACAGGAGGAGGCAGAAGAACAGTCAATGTCAGAGAGATGTGATATGAGAAAGACTCAACTTGCCATTGCTAGCTTTGCAGGTGGAGGAAAGGGCTGTTAGCCAGGGAATGAAGGCAGCCTCTAGAAGTTGGAAAAGGCAAGAAAACAGATTCTTCAAAAAACAACCCCAATAAAAAGTGGGCAAAGGACAGGAACAGACACTTCTTAAAAGAAGACAGTCATGTAGCCAAAAAACATAAGAAAAAAGCTGAACATCACTGATCATCAGAGAGATGCAAATCAAAACCACCATGAGATACCATCTCACTCCAACCACAATGGCAATGATTAAAAAGTCAAGAAACAACAGTTGCTGGCAAGGCTGTGGCAAAATAGGAACACGTTTACACTGTTGGTGGGAATGTACATTAATTCAACCATTGTGGAATACAGTGTAGCAATTTCTCAAAGACCTAGAACCAGAAATACCATTTGACCCAGCAACCCCATTACTGGGTATATATCCAAAGGAACGTAAATCATTCTATCATAGAGATATATGCACGCATATGCTCACTGCAGCACTATTCACAATAGCAAAGACATGGAATCAACCCAAATGCCCATCAATGATAGACTAGATAAAGAAAATGTGGTACATATACACCATGGAATACTATGCAGCTATGAAAAGGAACGAGATCATGTTCTTTGAAGGGACGTGGATGGAGCTGGAAGCCATTATCCTCAGCAGACTAACGCAGTAACAGAAAACTAAACACAACAAACACTTATAAGTGGGAGCTGAACAATGAGAACACAAGGACACAGGGATGGAAACATCACACAGTGGGACCTGTTGGGAGGGCGGGAGAAGAGAGAGCATTAGGATAAATAGCTAAATGCATTTAGCTATTTAGCTAAATGCATTTAGCTATTTATTTATTTAGCATCAGAATAAATAGCTAATGCATTAATGTAATTTGTTGTAGCAACAATAGGAAATAGTCCCATTTTTCCCTTCTGGGCACTGGGGAACTCGCCTCAACCCTACTTCTTTTATGAATCTATCTTCACCATGGTTAGGTTCCTGAGAACTGGGATGGGGTGAGACTCTGTGGGCTTTCTAGCTGTCCCCAACCCATCACTAACTATGATGGCGTCTACCATCATGTAACACTCTTGTTTCCTGTGCAGTCCACTAGTAAATGAGATAATGGAAGTGAAAGTCCTTTATCATCACAAAAATTCTTACCTGACACTGCTGTTCATGTTAATAAAAAGCAAAAGGTGTTAATAATGAGGGAAACTGAGGGCAGTAAGAACCACATGGGAGCACTGCACTGTCTGCTCACTTTTCTGTCAACCTAAGACTGCTCCAAAAATATAATCTATTAAGTTTTAAAAAGTAATGTAAATACAAAGAAAAAACAGACTCACAATCCAACACCTGCAAATATGCAGAAGGCCTTGTTAGCAAGATGTAAAAAAGAAATCAGATAAGAACAGTAATGAAGCCACTTTTCAAAGCATAAAAGGAAGCCCACACTATGTAATGAAATGAAGAACCAGGGAAGTGTGGCTCAATCCCATGTTTCCACAGAAAAGAGGGCATGACCACACTTGATCATCAGGAATGAGGGAACTCTGGTGTCCCAGACCCTTTCCCTTGCCATGTCACAAAAGGAAAATGGACCAGTGTTCCTGCCAAGTGATTTAAACAATGATCCCAAGCCCTCTCCACCACACCCAGCCTCATCCCCCTGGAAACCACTTGAATGTGTTCTTAACCACTGTTCACAGGAGAGCGGGCGGACCTTCTTACAGGTCCCTTTGATGACTGAATGACTTCATTGCTGAAGGGGTGGCCGGTGAAAGGAGAGTGAAGGCTCTCTCCACCCTCAGGCCTCCTTTCTCACCATGACTCTTCGGGAACAGAGGGAATAGCCTCTCTTTTCCTGTGAATCCTCTTCTTTCTGGCTCCAGAGGAAGAGGCTTGAAGGAGACACTGAGGAGTGAGAAAAGGAACACACGCCTTGGTTAATATTCCTAAAGTGTATCCAAGAGCTTGGGATGAAAGACAAGAATCCTATCAGCGGGCTTCACCTTCTGTTCCCAGCCAGCTAGGCAAAAACGGCTTTGTTCATTTCCTGTTTTCAAAAACAGTGCATTATCAGAGGGTTTTTGTTGTTGTTGTTGAGGATGTTTGTTGTTGTTGCTGTTGTTGTTGGGTTTTTCTTTTTAGAGATAGGGTCTGGCTCTGTCACCCAGGCTAGAATGCAGTGGTGCAATCACAGCTCATGGCAGCCTCTAACTCCTGGTCTCAAGTGATCCTCTCACTGTGGCCTCACAGGTACTGGGATTACAGGCCTGAGCCGCCATGCTGGCCTACAAGAGGGTTTAAGATGCATGAGAGCAGTGGTTACAAGACCCAGCAGGGAAGAGAGCAGAGAGAAAACGGTGCCCTGAGAATAGCAGTGCTGTCTCCACCCTGAGGCCTGTGATGCAAATGGAGAGGGAAACTTATTACTCACCTCAGGTTAGAAAGCGGACAGTTTCATCAATTGATATTCCAAGGACTTGGCAGTCTGAGATTTATGGACTTAATATAGTTTATTCTTTTGTGGCATCATTGGTTGGGAAAGTGCAAGATTCTGTGTTAATGAAACTCAAAGCAGGAATAATAAACCACATCCCATGGGGAATGGGGGTTGCCCATTGAGACTCCCCCTGCATGGGCCCCAACAAACCCCCTGCTTGGGGCAGAACAACAGTTCCTGGGGTGTTACAAGCAGCTCCACAGACCCAGCTGGCTTTCTACCCCTAGACCCCTCCACAGTGAAGCAGTAAGTGTCTCCCAGAAGGAAAACTCAGAGGCCAAAATTAGGTAAAGATACGTGACTTTATGCTAGACCAGATGGGACGCCTGGGATTCCTTGGAAATGCGAAAGGGGAAAATGCAGCTCCCTCGTGGGTGTCTATGCTGACGTGTCATCTTGCTGCCCATGGAAACAGCAGCAAAGAGAAACAAATATTTGTTTTATCTTATGGACATTGCCTCACACAGATACGGAAAAGAATTTTGTAAATAATTGGTTATTTTAAATCAGTGTTTTCCTTTTCTTGATGACATCCTGAAGTACTTATTACCTGGCAAGCAAATGACACAGCTCACCTGGAAGTTTCAGGTACCCAGAAATTGATTTACTTGAATATTATCATCGAAGCACTACTTTTAAGCACCTAGTTATTAGAGAAGGAAGGGGAATATGTCTGTGAGCCGGAGGCTAGGAATAATCCTAAGAAAACACAAGTTTTTATGATGCTGTGGTGTGTCAGGACAGAATCCAGCAGACCTGGGAGACGGGAGATAAGAGTCATGGTTCCCAGCCTGTCACCAGCAACCTTAAGACTCCTTAAATACAGTGCATACTCATGGGCGAAACAAAGCGAGAAGCAGCACAGAGGAGCAGCCTGCGACTCTGCTATTTTTAAACCGCCAATTAGAATGCCTAAAATTACGTGGCTAGAACCACCATATCCGCTCAGAGTTAATCATACACTTCTGAGCTGAAGTTTTAAATTTTCTGTTTTCCAAGTCCCTGATCGGAATATTTAAAAAGATTATTTCTTGGCTGCCTCAGGCCCACAGTTGAGTTGTGGTTCAGGATGATTCCTACTGGGAATGGCTTTTCTTGGTCAGAGTTGTTAAAATCTGTCATATATGTACACACACACACACACACATTTTCTTTTTTTTTTGCGGGGGGATGAATTTTAAAACATAGAGATTTTAAAACAAAAGAGACAGGTAGACAGAAATGCAAAACAATCCAAAGAGTGACCTAATGGTTCCAAGATTCTGTTTGACCAATCAAATTACAATAATTAACATGGGCCTGGCCACCACTTACCCTGTTTCTCCTGCTAGGTCCTCTTTACCTCCAGGTCTTTCTGTCTGTGCAGTGAAAGAATATGACATTTTGCTCAGGGCACACGACTCCAGTTTCCTCCACTGACATTGGACCCCAGAACTCAATTCAAATGAAATGGGAGAGACAGTACATATTAAAATCCTCGTCATGCCCACTTAGAAGACCTATTACAGGGTCCAGACTTCACGAAGGCTGCATGAACCTTATACATGGGTTGAATCCCCAGTAATTCCTGCACTGCCCACACTGCACACTACCGACTTTGACTATCTGTGCAGCATTTGGCTAGCAGTGGCCTCCCAAAGCCATATGAGAGAGAAGAACAGCTCTGAGGGACAATGAGAACTAAAAGAGAAAAATTCCAAAACAGAAAACACACACACACACACACCCCTCAAAACCAAAGGGGCTTTCTGGGTAGCATTTACGCAAAATTAATTTTACTGAATGGAGGTGTTAGAGGTTAGCCCACGCCGTTGTATGTTTTGAGAAAAGCATATTTCCACGTGGTTATTTAGAAGTCGCATCCTAGGCCGGGTGTGGTGGATCATGCCTGGTGCTTTGGGAGGCCAAGGATGCAGGAGGATCACCTGAAGCCAGGATTTTAAGACCAACCTGAGAAACAAAGTGAAACCCCCATCTCCACAAAAAGTGTTTAAAAAATTAACCAGGTGTGAGGGTGCATGCCTGTAGTCCCAGCTACTTGGGAGGCTGAGCCCAGGAGTCAGAGGCTGCAGAGAGCTATGATCCTGCCAGTGCACTCCAGCCTGGGCAACAGAGTGAGACGCCAACTCTAAAAAAAGAAAATAAAAAAGAAGTTGCATCCTATCATATTTCTCATGTCTGTACATTTATTTATTTAAACTTCATCAAGATGAGAGCATTAACTTGTTTTTCTGAGAAAAGATGCATGATATCCTTGACGACAAACAGAGCAAGTATTTTTCAAATAATGTTCTACAAATTAACAACACCTCAGGAGAGACAGAAAGGGAGCATGCAGAGCCCTGTGTGCTGCTCTGAGTGACGGCTGGTTGGTGAGGAAGTCTCCTGTCCCTCGGCAGCCTCCTGCTCCCTTGTACACTTAGCCCTGCAAGGCTCTTTTCTGAAACCAGAAATGATAAAGAGGAAGGACTCTTGCTATCTGTGGCATCTCCTTCCAAATCAGCCTTCAATGTGCTTTTCAATTATTACATTTCCCAGACAATGCCCCATCCCCTACAATCTTATACTTAACAAAAGGCTGCCTATACTATTTTTTTAAAAAAATCCATAGATGATGAACACAAAATTAAGTGAAAAATTAAATGTGTGCTTATGATTTCTAAACATTTAAAAATGTATCTGTGTGCATGGTGGAACTGCCACCAAATTATACCTCTTGCAGCTGAAACCACTGTTTAATGTGGTCTTTTTGGTACTTCAATAACTATAACCATTTGAATGAGTGCAAGATGATGACGGCAGCAGCATGCCAGGTTTCACAGCAGTATCATAAGACAGCTTCAAAGATACAAAATAACAGTGATTCTATTTTATGGTGAGGAAATGAAGTTACACCATAATTAAATAATTGTTCCAAAATTTAAACTAGAAACAAGGAAGAAGAAAGAACTAGAACTCAGCAAGGGAGTTCAGATGGAACCCTGGTTTCCATGCTGTTATCATCTAGTCCTTTTCTCATTTACATACTACAGTATATCTTATTCCTGCCACAATAAATAATATAAGCTCTCTTCTCTCCTGAAACGAGTTCGTTCTGGGGGCCAGACAGGGTGCCTATTTTTTTTAATACTGCCCCTCAGTCCTGTGAGCTCTGATTGAATGGTTTCACATGCTGAGTTAAATAATTGGAGTTGCCTAGTTCCCGACCGTTTGTTTGCCAGCTATAATGAGTGTGGCTGTTTTAAGGGAATGACTGATACACAAAAGCAGCAAGAAAAGCAAACAAGGCATCCTATTCAGAGAATGTGAAGAGCAAAAGGTTACCATGGCCCGGCCTCCTAGGTACACCCCCAAGCCCCCCGCCCACCCCACACCTCCACGTTCATAAATTACAAATCTACATTCAGAGCACAGCGCTTTCGCTGGCAAGCTGCCTGAAAACTTAGAATGCTAGTAATGCCAAGGCTGGACTCCCAGCCCCTGTTTTCTTTCTGTCATTTACCAACCGAGTGTCCTTGAGCAAGCTGCTTCATTGTTCTGAGACTGCAGTTTCCTCATCTGTCAAAGGAAAAGACCAACAGGACCTCGGTGACATTCTGTGCTTCCTCATAGGGAAGGTGGTTAAAGTTATTTTAATGAAGGTCACCATGATCACCCAGAGGCCCCACTGGAGAGTCCATGAGCTGTAGAGTGTTATTTTATGGATTCCAAAGGAAGGGGAGGCTCTATACTGAAAAATGGACTCTATGTCTACACTTAAAAGCTTAAATTTTAATAGTGGCAGTAATATATCAAACTAGGAAGAGAAAAATAATAAAGGAGTGTATGTACAATACTTGTTTTTATATATATTATATAAAAATAGGTCTTGATGTTTGAGAATTCATGAAAATATCTACAGAGCATCTTCTATATGGTCTACACTGAACTGGGGACTCAGGAAAGGACAAGACACAACCCTCAAGGTGCTACAAGTTTAGTAGGCATCATGGAGTCCTGGGAACCCAGAGGAGGCAAGTCCAATTCTGCCTGGGCTGAGAGGTCAAGGAAGACTACCTAAAGGTATAATGTGGGCTGAGCCTTCAAAGCAAGTAGGAGTTCACCACATAGAAAGGTTAATGATCCAAGGCAGAGACAATACAATGGGCCCAGGAACACAGGCTGGAGAGAGCTGCTGCAAAGGGCTTAGAACAGCCGGGGTACGGAGTGTTGGGATGGGAAGGGGCAAGAAAGAAGCTGGAAAGAAGAACAGAGAGGAGCCATGAGGAGCAGACACAGAAGGGCCTGGGGGGCTAGGATTCACCCACAGCACAGCTCTGGGGGCACCTGGAGGGTGGGTGTTGAATAATGGATCATGTTTATGTTGAAGAAGGTTATTCTGATGGCACAGATTTCAGATTAGAGTGGGTGGGATGGGGGGTTGGAGGGTGAACAAAGATGCAAGCATGAAAGAGTTTCCTGGTAGTGGTGACCATATTGGGGTTAAAATAAAGAGATTTCTGTCCATATATTATAAGAAAAGCACCTAAGGCGGGGGTAAGCACACTGAGGCCCTGGGCCAAATTCTGCCCTGCCCCGACCTGGTTTTGGACAACCCCTGATCATTTTTAAAAGATTTTTTTTTAAAACCCAAAAGAAGACTAAAATTCATGGCACATGAGAATGACATGAAATTCAAGTTTCTGTGCCCATAAAGTTTAACTGGAGCCCAGCCAGGCCTCTGAGTTTAGGATTACCTGTGACTGCGTTAGCTACTACCATGGCAGAGTTGAATAGTTGCAATGGATCAAGTGACTTGCAAAGCCAAAAATACTACCTGGCCCTCAATTGAAAAAGTTCACAGGCCCTGGCTTAAGACTTACAGATGAGAGGAAATAATACAAATTTCTTGAGAGCAGAGATAATGTTTTCTCATCTTCCTATGCCCAGCTTACACCTGGCTCCTAATAAATATTCAAAGACTGCTGAATGAAGGAATGAGTGAGGACCAGGTGGGAAAGGTACCAAAACTATGACAATGACAAGGCAGCTCCAGAGACCGGCAAAGTACTTTACCTTGGCGGGATGATCTTTAGACCTGAGAAGGGCCCAGTGCCTCCTGCTCTGCACCTAATATGTTCTACTACTTTTGGTGGGGTGGAGAGTGGGAGTAGACACAGAAAAACCCAAGTGAGTAACACAAACAGATTCATTCCCCTTTTTTCACTCTTTAATTTAAAAATAATTACGAGGTACCTACAAGAAGTCAGAACTGGGCTAAGTCCTGGGGATACATCTGGAATACAACACGACACTTCTAATTTTCTATTCTCTTGTTCCTCCCCTCCAATTCATTTTCCTCCCAGATACTAGGGTAATCTTTCAGAAACACAGAAGAGTTTCTGAAACACACATTTCAGCCTTTCCAAGAAGAAAGTTCAAACCCTGGACCATGGCAGACAGGCCCTGTGTGGGCTGATTCTCCTTTCTGACCTATGCTCCAAGGTCATTTAGTTACTTTGGGTTTCCCAAATGGGCTAGGCTATTTTATGACTATGAACTTTTGTTCTTGCTTGTCCCTCTGTCAGGAAGGTGACCTCCTACACTTCCAACACCTACTCATCCAATATAATTCAGCTCCAAGGGACTAGTAATGGAGTTGGCGGGTGTGAGGACACCACATGGAGATGGTCTTTACAGAGTTAGTGGGCAAGACTGGCACAGAGAAGGCAAGCTTGGATGCTCAGACACCAGAAAGATTGAGTCCTCAGGACCCTGTTTATTAGTGATGAGCCCAGGGGTGAAACAGCGGGGGCAGCCTTAGAGCTGAGGTTGAGACTCAGGAACAGGGTTGCTTTCAGGCTATCAGAAGCTATTGATTTTTTTTTTTTTTTTTTTTTGAGACAATCTCGCTCTGTCACCCAGGCTGGAGTACAGTGGCATGATCTCGGCTCAGTGCAAGCTCCACCTCCCAGGCTCACACCATTCTCCTGCCTCAGCCTCCTGAGTAGCTGGGAATACAGGCACCTGCCACCACACCTGGCTAATTTTGTTTTTGTATTTTTAGTAGAGATGGGGTTTCACCGTGTTAGCCAGGACAGTCTCGATCTCCTGACCTCGTGATCTGCCCACCCCGGCCTCCCAAAGTGCTGGGATTACAGGCATGAGCCACCATGCCTAGTCAGAAGCTATTGATTTTTAAAAGCTGGAGTTCTTACACTTTGGTGTTCCTTAGAATCATCCAGGAGATTATTAAAAATATAAGTATCTGGAGGGTGGCTGGCAAGACGGCTCAATAGGAACAGCTCTAGTCTGCAGCTCCCAGCAACACCAACACAGAAGGCAGGTGATTTCTGCATTTCCAACTGAGGTACCCAGCTCATCTCGTTGGGACTGGATAGACAGGGGTTGCAGCCCACGGAGGGTGAGCCAAAGCAGGGTGGGGCATTGCACCAGGGAAGTGCAAGGGGTCAGGGAACTCCCTCCCCTAGCCAAGGGAAGCTGTGAAGGACTGTGCCATGAGGAATGGTGCACTCTGGCCCAGATACTATGCTTTTCCCACAGTCTTCGCAACCCACAGACCAGGAGATTCCCTGGGATGCCTACACCAGGGCCCTGGGTTTCAAGCACACAACTGGGTGGCCGTTTGGGCAGACACTGAGCTGGCTGCAAGAGGTTTTTTTTTTTTCATACCCCACCTGGAACACCAGTGAGACAGAACCATTCATTCCCCTGGACAGGGAGCTGAAGCCAGGGAGCTGAGTGGTCTTGCTCAGCGGATCCCATCCCCATGGAACCCAGCAAGATAAAATCCACTGGCTTGAAATTCTCGCTGCCAGCACAGCAGTCTGAAGTCGACCTGGGATGCTCGAGCTTAGTGGGTGGAGGGGCATCCACCATTAATGAGGCTTGAGCAGGCAATTTTCCCTTCACAGTGTAAATAAGGCTGCTGGGAAGTTCAAATTGGGTGGAGCCCACCAGAGCTTGGCAAAGCTGCTGTAGCCAGATTGCCTCTCTAGATTCATCCTCTCTGGGCAGGACATCTCTGAAAGAAAGGCAGCAGCCCCAGGCAGGGTATTATAGATAACACTCCCATCTCCCTGGGACAGAGCACCTAGGGGAAGAGGCAGCTGTGGGTACAGCTTCAGCAGACTTAAACGTTCTGCCTGCCGGCTCTGAAGAGACCAGAGGATCTCCCAACACAGCGCTCAAGCTCTGCTAAGGGACAGACTGCCTCCTCAAGTGGGTCCCTGACCCCCATGCCTCCTGACTAGGAGACACCTCCCAGCAGGGGTCCACAGACACCTCATACAGGAGAGCTCCAACTGGCATCTGGCAGGTGTCCCTTTGGGATGAAGCTTCCAGAGGAAGGAATAGGAAGCAATCTTTGCTGTTCTGCAGCCCCCACTGGTGATACCCAGGCAAAAAGGGCCTGGAGTGGACCTCCAGCAAACTCCAGCAGACCTGCAGCAGAGGAGCCTGTTAGAAGGAAAACTAACAAACAGAAAGGAATAGCATCAACATCAACAAAAAGGATGTCTACACAGAAACCCCACCCAAAGGTCATCAACATCAAAGACCAAAGGTAGATAAATCCAAGAAGATGAGGAAAAACCAGCACAAAAAAGCTGGAAATTCCAAAAACCAGAACGTCTCTTCTCCTCCAAAGGATCACAGCTCCTCACCAGCAAGGGAACAAAACTGGATGGAGAATGAGTTTGATGAACTGACAGAAGTAGGCTTCAGAAGATGGGTAATAACAAACTCCTCTGAGCTAAAGGAGTATGTTCTAATGCAATGCAAGGAAGCTAAGAACCTTAAAAAAAGGATAGAGTAATTGCTAGCTAGAATAACCAGTTCAGAGCAAAACACAAATGACCTAATGGAGCTGAAAAACACAGCACGAGAACTTCGCAAAGCATACACAAGTATTAATAGCCAAATCAATCAAGCAGAAGAAAAGATATCAGAGATTGAAGAGGAACTTAATGAAATAGGGCGTGAAGACAAGATTAGAGAAAAAAGAATGAAAAGGAACGAAAAAAGCCTCCAAGAAATATGGGACTATGTGAAAAGACCAAATCTATGTCTGATTGGTGTACCTGAAAGTGATAGGGAGAATGGAACCAAGCTGGAAAACACTCTTCAGGATATTATCCAGGAGAACTTCCCCAACCTAGCAAGAAGGCCAACATTCAAATTCAGGAAATACAAAGAACACCACAAAGATACTCCTCGAGAAGAGCAACACCAAGACACATAATCATCAGATTCACCAAGGTTGAAATGAAGGAAAAAATGTTAAGGGCAGCCAGAGAGAAAGGTCTGGTTACCCACAAAGGGAAGCCCATCAGACTAACAGCAGATCTCTCTGCAGAAACCCTACAAGCCAGAAAAGAGTGGGGGCCAATATTCAGCATTCTTAAGGAAAAGAATTTTAACCCAGAATTTCATATCCAGCCAAACTAAGATTCATAAGCGAAGGAGAAATAAAATCCTTTACAGACAGGCAAATGCTGAGAGATTTTGTCACCACCGGGCCTGCCTTACAAGAGTTCCTGAAGGAAGTACTATGTATGGAAAGGAAAAACTGGTACCAACCACTGCAAAAACGTACCAAATTATAAAGACCATCAACACTATGAAGAAACTCCATCAACCAATGGGCAAAATAATCAGCTAGCATCATAGTGACAGGATCAAATTCATACATAACAATATTAACCTTAAATGTAAATGGACTAAATGCCCCAATTAAAAGACACACACTGACAAACTGGATAAAGAGTCAAGACCCATTGGTATGCTATATTCAGGAGACCCATCTCACATGCAAAGACACATATAGGCTCAAAATAAAGGGATGGAGGAATATTTACCAAGAAAATGGAAAGCAAATAATCATCATCATCAGCAGCAGCAGCAGCAGGGGTTGCAATCCTAGTGTTTCATAAAACAGACTTTAAACCAACAAAGATCAAAAGAGACAAAGAAGGCCATTACATAATGGTAAAGGGATCCATGCAACAAGAAGAGCTAACTATCCTAACTATCCTAAAGCACCCAGATTCATAAAGCAAGTTTTTAGAGACCTACTTAGAGACCTACAAAAAGACTTAGACTTTCAAACAATAATGATGGGAGACATTAACACCCCACTCTCAGTATTAGACAGATCAATGAGACAGAAGATTAACAAGGATATTCAAAACTTGAACTCAGCTCTGGACCAAGCAGACCTAATAGACATCTAAAGAACTCTCAATCCCAAATCATCAGAATATACATTCTTCTCAGCACCACATCACACTTATCATAAAATTGACCACATAATTGGAAGTAAAACACTCCTCAGCAAATACAAAAGAATGAAAATCATAACAAATAGTCTCTCAGACCACAATGCAATCAAATTAGAACTCAGGATTAAAAAATTCACTCAAACCACACAACTACATGGAAACTGAACAACCTGCTCCTGAATGACCACTGGATAAATAACAAAATTAAGGTAGAAATAAATAAGTTATTTGAAACCAATGAGAACAAAGACACAATGTACCAGAATCTCTGGGACACAGCTAAAGCAGTGTTTAGAAGGAAATTTATAGCACCAAATGCCCACAGGAGAAAGTAGGAAAGATCTAAAATCAACACCCTAACATCACAATGAAAAAAACTAGAGAAACAAGAGCAAACACATTCAAAAGCTAGCAGAAGGCAAGAAATAACTAAGATCACAGCAGAAATGAAGGAGATCGAGACATGAAAAACCCTTCAAAAAATAAATGAATCCAGAACCTGGATTTTTGAAAAGATTAACAAAATAGACTGCTAGCCAGATTAATAAAGAAGAAAAGAGAGAAGAATCAAATGGACACAATAAAAAATGATAAAGGGGATATCACCACTGATCCCACAGATATATAAACTACCGTCAGAGAATACTGGAAACACCTCTATACAAATAAACTAGAAAATCTAGAAGAAATTGATAAATTCCTGGACACAGACCCCTCCCAGGACTAAATCAGGAAGAAGTTGAATCCCTCAATAGACCAATAATAAGTTCTGAAATTGAGGCAGTAACTAATAGCCTACCAACCAAAAAAAGCCCAGGACCAGAGGGATTTACAGCCAAATTCTAACAAAGAGGAGCTGGTACCATTCCCTCTGAAACTATTCCAAACAACAGAAAAAGAGGGACTCCTCCCTAACTCATTTTATGAGACCAGCATCATCCTGATACCAAAACCTGGCAGACACACAACAACAAAAAAAAAAACTTCAGGCAAATATCCCTGATGAGCATCGATGTGAAAATCCTCAATAAAATACTGGCAAAAAGAATCCAGCAGCACATCAAAAAGCTTATCCATCATGATCAAGTTGGCTTCATCCCTGGGATACAAGGCTGGTTCAACATAAGCAAATCAGTAAACGTAATCCATCACATAAACAGAACCAATGACAAAAATCACATGATTATCTCAATAGATGCAGAAAAGGTCTTTGATAAAATTCAACACCACTTCATGCTAAAAACTCTCAATAAACTAGGTATTGACAGACTGTATCTCAAAATAATAAGAGCTATTTATGACAAACCCACAGCCAATATCATACTAAATGGGCAAAAGCTGGAAGCATTCCCTTTGAAAAACGGAACAAGACAAGGATGTCCTCTCTCACCACTCCTATTCAAAATAATATTGGAAGTTCTGGCCAGGGAAATCATGCAAGAGAAAGAAATAAAGCGTATTTTAATAGGAAGACAGGAAGTCAAACTGTCTCTGTTTGCAGACGACATGATTGTATATTTAGAAAACCCCATTGTCTCAGCCTAAAATCTCCTTAAGCTGATAAGCAACTTCAGCAAAGTCTCAGGATACAAAATCAATGTGCAAAAATCACAAGCATTCCTATATACCAATAATAGACAGAGAGCCATATCATGAATGAACTCCCATTCACAATTGCTACTAAGAGAATAAAATACCTAGGAATCCAACTTACAAGCAATATGAAGGACCTCTTCAAAGAGAACTACAAATCACTGCTCAAGGAAATAAGAGAGGACACAAACAAATGGAAGAACATTCCATGCTCATGGATAGGAAGAATCAATATTGTGAAAATGGCTACAGTGCCCAAAGTAATTTATAGATTAAATGCTATTCCCCTCAAGCTACCATTGACTTTCTTCACAGAATTAGAAAAAACTACCTTAAACTTCATATGGAATCAGAAAGAGCCCATATAGCCCAGACAATCCTCAGCAAAAAGAACAAAGCTGGAGGCATGCTGCTACCTGACTTCAAACTATACTAAAAGGCTACAGTGACCAAAACAGCATGATACTGGTACCAAAACAGATACATAGACCAATGAAACAGAACAGAGGCCTCAGAAATAACACCACACATCTACAACCATCTCATCTTTGACAAACCTGACAAAAACAAGCAATGGGGAAAGGATTCCCTATTTTAAAAAATGGTGTTGGGAAAACTAGCTAGACATATGCAGAAAACTGAAACTGGAGCCCTTCCTTACACCTCATACAAAAATTAACTCAAGATGGATTAAAGACTTAAATGTAAGACCTAAAAGCACAAAAAAACCACAAAAAAACCTAGAAGAAAACCTAGGCAATACCATTCAGGACATAGGCATTGGCAAAGACTTCACCAAAGTCTTTGCTATACCAAAAGCAATGACATCAAAAACCAAAACAGACAAATGGGATCTAATTAAACTAAAGAGCTTCTGCACAGCAAAAGAAACTATCATTAGAGTGAACAGGCAACCTACAGAAAGGGAGAAAATGTTTGCAATCTATCCATCTGACAAAGGGCTAATACCCAGAATCTATGAGGAACTTAAACAAATTTACAAGATAAAAACAACCCCATCAAAAAGTGGGCAAAGGATATGAACAGACACTTCTCAAAAGAAGACATTATACAGTCAACAAACACATGAAGAAAAGCTCATCATCACTGGTCATTAGAGAAATGCAAATCAAAACCACAATAAGATACCATCTCAAGCCAGTTAGGAATGGCAATCATTAAAAAGTCGGGAAACAACAGATGCTGGAGAAGATGTGGAGAAATAGGAACACTTTTACACTGTTGATGGGAGTGTAAATTAGTTCAACCATTGTGGAAGACAGTGAGGCAATTCCTCAAGGATCTAGAACTAGAAATACCATTTGACCCAGCAATCCCATTACTGGGTATATACCCAAAGGATTATAAATCATTCTACTGTAAAGACACATGGACATGTATATTTATTGCAGCACTATTCACAATAGTAAAGACTTGGAGCCAACCCAAATACCCATCAGTGATAGACTGGATAAAGAAAATGTGGCACATATACACCATGGAATACTATGCAGCCATAAAAAGGATGAGTTCATGTTCTTTGCAGGGACATGAATGAAGCTGGAAACCATCATTTTCAGCAAACTAACACAGGAACAAAAAACCAAACACCACATGTTCTCACTCATATGTGGGAGTTGAACAATGAGAGTACATGGACACGGGGAGGGGAACATCACACACTGGGACCTTTCGGGGGCTGGTGGGTGGGCTATGGGAGGGATAGCATTAGGAGAAATACCTAGTGTAGGATGATGGGTTGATGGGTGCAGCAAATCACCATGGCACATGTATACCTATGTAACAAACCTGCACGTTCTGCACGTTTGCCAGAACTTATAGTAATTATATATATATATATATATATATATCCAACTAGAATGACTAAAATTAAAAAGATTGATGATACCAAGTGTTGGTGAGAATATGGAGTAACAAACTTTCGAACAATGCTGGTTAGAATTCAAAATTAATTCAACCACTTTGGAAAACAATCTGGCAGTTTCTCATAACGTAAAACAAACACTTATGACCCAGCAATTCCACAGTGACCTTTCACATGGTTGCTTATAGCAGCTTTATTTTTAATAGCCAAAATCTAGAACAGCCCAAATGTCCATCAGAAAGTGAACAGATAAACGAATTGCAATGTAGCCAAACAATGGACTACTACTTACCAATTAAAAGGAATGAATCAATCAGAAATGCAAACAAATGAATGAATCTCAAAACATTATGCTGAGAGAAATAAGCTAGACATATGAAAATATGCTATATAACACCATTTTTATAAAATTCTAGAAAAGGCACCAATTATAGGGACGGATAGCAGATCAATGGATGGCTAGGTCCAGGGGTAAGCAGGGATTGAGTACAAAAAACGGGAAACTTTCTTGGGTGATGGAAATGTTCTGTATCTTGATTGTGGTGATGGTTACAGGGGCATATACTATCATCAAAGCTGATCAAACTTTGTACTTAAAATGAGTCCATATGGGTATGGCCCTAACAAAAGGTTATGCAAATTGTATCTCAATAAAGTTGACAAAAAAAAGATCCAGGCCCTACGAAAAACTTGAATCAAAAGCTCTGTAGACTAGGCCCTGACCTGTGTGTTCAACAGGCCCTACAAGGCCATTCAGTTGGTCCTGTTTGCGAATCACCTCATTACCATTTTGCTGAGCTGCTTAAAATACCACAGCCATGCTTCTTCCTTCAGATCTCTCTTCATCAACCTTGGCTTTTAAAGAGGAGTGGCAGTGTCACAGTCTCTCAGAAGAGACTTCATTAAACTAGAAGAAGCCTTGTAAAGTCACACTGGCCAATCCTCTGCCTCTGGGCAACTCCAGACATAAACCTGCTCCTTGGGTTCTGCTTAGTCTCACTGCACACAGAAGAGGACTCCAGAGTGTCCTTGAAATGAGCTCAGAGTGGGCTTTAGGCTCAGAGTCCTCAGCGGGGGACACCTTCCAAGGGAAGCCCAATCCCTGACCTCCTGGAAGTGAGTGTAGGAGCCCCTGCCCTTCCCAACACTCCCAAGTGAGCCAATGGATCCTGCAGCCTAGTGTGTATTCCACAAGCAGTGCAGAGCTTCTGCAGTTAAGTTTCTTACAGTTCTGCATATTCTTATAGGCAACTGTGCTTGATTTTTTAAAAAATGTGGCAACTAATAGTTAGGTTACAGGAAGTTACAATTTTTAACTAAAATAAATATGCCATTTTGGAAAAGCACAAGTAATTCTGTGTCTGTGATTGTTCTCAGGATGGGTTCAGGAGTTTAGAGTGTAATGCAATGCAGGGCACTGCCTATGATAAACTGCTGATAACCCATAAGCAATGCTTTATGGGTTAAGTTAAATTACCATCCAAACACTACTAATAAATCACAGCCAAGGGTAGAAATGAATATTATAATGTCTCCGGCAGTAGAGATTTCACCTTCCTGGAGGCTGACTACCTGTCTTGATCAGGGCTGCTGCTCTGTAGGCACCGGCATCAATAGAACAGATCTATAAAATGGAGCTAATGTCACAAAGTAACTGCCGCACAAAGAACAGTTTGAATTACAAAATCTCCTGACAGTGCCAAAGAAAATTCAATACCTAAGTCTAAAAGATATTTTACAGAATTGTTGGGGAGATTATTTTTATTGTTGCTTTTATTTTTATCTTTTAAAATTTTATTCAGTTTTAAGGAAGCCTGATTCTGTAGAACAATTCCTCATTCAGACTCTTCATTAAGTCAATTTGGAGTAGAACAGATCAATATCCTTAAATAATATAAGACAAAACTACATGTACTACGCAGCTCTTGGAAGAATGATGGAACAAAATATCCTTGCCATCAGTATATCTTGGATATATCTAGCACTGAGACAAAAAGGGAAAGGCTTTGATGCCTCAAGAAAACAGATGAGAATATTTGTCACATCCTCGCAGCAGTATCTGGAGTTAGGAATGAAAGAGTTCCTGGAGTAACAGTGGTGGACATTTGCAGTGAGCAGGATAGTAACTACTCCTTAAAGAGTGCTGTCTGTTGTGATAGTACAATCATCAAAGAGTTATTGTGAAGATGAGTGAAAGAATGTAGATGAAGCATATAGTATAGTTTAGGGGGCATTTAGGGGGCTTCTTAAAGAGTAATTAACATCATCATCTTTTTTTTCGTCATCAACCCTATTTTAGAAATAGGAAAACTGAGGAGCAGAGACTCAGTAGCCTGCCTAGAGTCATAAATAGTAAATGATAGAACAGGACTCAAACTAATATCTGAGTGAGTCTAAATCCATCGTTGTAACCAATCTCTAGTACCTGTGTAAACCTGCTGAGAAAATGTAGCTGAGTAAGCCTGCTGAGAAAATGATTTCCTTCAATACAGAACTACTGCCCTTGGTCCAGGTCAGTAACTGAGGTTTTTTTTCTTATTCAGGCAACTCTCAGAGGTCTGTATTTATCTATTGTTGAGTTAAGGTACATGAGCTAGATGAGAGGGGCTCACAGGCTGAAGTGTATGTAGAGGAGGGGAGAGACGGTGACGGGCTAAGGGAACTGCATTATGTAAATCCTCCTTGGAAGTACCCTGGCTCCTGCACCTTCTCCACACACCCTGTTCCAAATCAGACTTAGCTTTCAAAGGTATGTAGACCACACGGACATCTGATCTGAGTTGCTGGGATTTGTCCTACATCTATGGTGAATTTAGGCAACATATTCCATTTTTTTAACTACTTGTTTCCTGGTTTATTTCAAGAAAACACAAAAGTGTCTAAAGTTAAGTATATATAATTAGTTCTTTTTTTCATGAGGAATGACGTTTCAGCCCTGAATGATGAAAATCACTTAGTTCGCCTCTAGTGGAAGACATAGATCCATCCATACTCAGAAAGTATTGCAGAAACCAGAAACCAAAAATGTTCATAGACAGCACTGAGATGCGCTCTGTTGCTAGGGTGCCCGCTGATGCATACATTGATAAGGACTCCATAACATCATATTAATAAAGTTGATGTGTCTTTGGTTGACTGGCCAACTACGGCTGCCTTCAAAGTTATTAAACTTCAGACCAGGCTCAAGATTTATTAAGAGATCTTGCTGCCCGATAGTCTGCATAGTGATTTTCTTACAGCAGTTGCTGCTATCACGTTCAGCCACTGGGTAAATTTCCAGCAACCAAGGTTTTGAGAGAAACTGAAATCAAATTTAATATAATTCAACTACAACAAGAATGCAACCAAAAAATAGAAAATGCCAGATACCAACGATTTCCTCAGACAATTATACATAATTGACATTAAAGAAGAATTGCGTCAGGAACCCAGGAATCTAGGGAACGAAATTTTTGCTTTACATAAAAACACTGTTGGTTCATTATCATCTTTATCGTCATCATCAAGGCTAACATTTACCGACCACTTACCCCACATGAGGCATTGTGCTAGGTACTGTATTATCTCATTTATTCCTACCCCAAACTCCACAAAATAGATACAATTATTATCGTTGCTTTTACAGTGAGATTCCCAAGGTTTAAAGCAAGTGACTTACCTACATTTACATGGTTTCAAGTGGCAAAGCTAAAGTCAACTCAAGTCATCTGGTTCAGAGTCCACATGGTCACTGCGACACCAGGTATTGCACTCTATACTTTTCATGAGTTCAATTTTGACTAGAATTCTATGTGGTAGGTACCAGCATGGATTGGGCATAAACTTTGTGTGGTTTCTCAATTCTCTTGGTCACCTGCTTCATTCCAAAGGCTTCTCTCAGGCTGCACCACTGTGGGCACCTTTATTGTGCCCCTGCCCAGCACCCTTGGCTGATCAGCATCCACGTGAACCCCTGGGTCTGCCCAGCTTTCACACCGTACCTGTTGAGCCTCATCATCGCTGAATCCCCTTCTGCTTCCACACTGGGATCAAATGCCACACTGCAGACCATTGGAGTGGGATTCCTGAGCAGTCACCAAAGGGCTAGAAGATGCAACCTTGAAGCTGGGGAGGAGGTAGTTGCCAATGAGGTCAATCTGTACCAATGGGAGACAAGAGATAGTAAGGGATTGAATCCATAAGTCCCTCTCCTTTCTCCCCTGCATGAATAGCTCTGAGATGTGGTTTCCATAAGCTTTCTAAAGAATACCCTTCTGAACAACTTCCTGTAAAGCAGTGGCCAGCCCAGTGGCACATGGCATCACATTTTTCCTCATCTTTCCTTGCCTTGCTTCCCTACTTCCCTTTACATGCATGGCTCTGGGTTTGCATTTGTCAAAGAAAGCTTCAGTGCTTTAGTCCTTGCCTTGGCTCTGCTTCCTAGAGGTCTAGGCAAAGTATCATCTCAACCTTACATCTTAAAAAACTGGGTTTCCGGAAAGTAAAGTGACTTGCCATAGATAACATATCCACCAAGGCAGAACAAATATTTAAACTGAATACTAGCAAACTCAAAAGTCTAGTGTTGACTGAATTTCAGATTTCTGATTTCAGAAACTTGGTAATTGCATTGTTTTAAGCCTGTAGGAGTCTAGTAAGTTGATGTGAAATTCACATATTCGCTCAGTCCTGAATCATGAACATGCATGTAGACTACCACACACTCATGCACGTGACCTCAGGAAGCAAACTCAAGTTGGAGGTACAGTGCTTCCTGTGATATTTTACTCATCCTCTTTGAATTGCTCTTAGTATTAATTGCAAACTTTTTTCTGATATAGTATGTCTTTCTTTTCTGGTTTAAGTAAAATTAAGTAAATGTCTGTTGGAAATCATCTACATGCAATGTACTGGGCAAACCACTCGACTGTTTCTGAATCTGATGCTGCTTATATATAACCTGGCCAGGAAATCATCCACAGTTTGATTAGCCTTGAGAATATCCCTGCCCTGGAATTGCAAATGAGTTAGATAGGGCTCTTTCTCTGAATTCTAGAGCATCCATCCTCAATCCTAATCGGAACACACAGACAGATGTATAAAATTATCTCAAGAGACATAGAACATTTTCTTCAAAAATGTCTAAGCAAATTAACCCCAATGCTTTTATTTATTTATTGTTTTTGAGAAACAAATGTATGCTATCCTTCACTTTCAGTTAGAAAAGGCATTAGATAAAATCAACCTAAATAACACGGGATGTGGATGTCCCACAAATGGTGGGGATTATGCTTTTAAAGCATGTAGGAAATCACCAGAATCTTGTGTTTGACCTGTGAGGATAAAAATGGATTAAACCAGTTCCTTGGAGAAAAGTATTAGAACCAATGCCTAGCAATTAGGCTTCAAAAAGTCAGCTCCTTCAGAATACAAAGAGGTGCTTGTGTTACTTTCCATTGTCAAAGCTTTTTGAAATATTGTGAAACAAGAAACATCAGCTTATCTCTGTCTGAGGTGAATGCACAGAACGAGGAAAGGATGGACTCACAACCCAGGACAAAGAGAGAATTCTCCTGCATTTTCCCAGGCTGTCTCCCCATCACCCAGAGGCTTGGGGGATGCCATCTACCACCAGCCCTCTGGAAACAGGCCCAGTTTCTGCAAGGTGCTGCTCTCAAGGTACTGCAAGTGGCATTTTAAAGACTTCTTTTATAACTCATTTGCAGCCCTTACCATTGGTTAAACAACTCATCTTCCTCAACATCATTTTTCAAATTTTTGTCCTCTCCCTTCTGGTAAGAGTCAAGATAGAATCCTTATAGGGCTCTCTTCTGAATGGAATGCTCATGAGCTGTAGATGATTTAAATACATCCCCTCTAAACTACTGTCTTAGTTTTGGAACCTCCCCAAAGAGGTCCCCAGATGAAGACTTGAGTGACAGTAGTTTATTTGGGTGGTGATTCCTGGGCATAGAATTGAGGGAGTGGGAACATGAGATAGGGAGGGGAGAAAGCCAATAATGAGTGTGTTAATGGGAGGGTTACTACTAGGGGTAGTTGAGGCTCAAGTCCCCTGGAAAGCACACCTCAGAATCACCACACTGGAGGACACAGAGTTGGGTCTTATCCACCTTTGCCATCTCCCATTGGTGGAGGGTTGCCTCAGGGGCATGAGCTCCCCTGCACTTCCAACTTATCCCCAAGAATTCATGGGGGCATAGGGAGAGTACAGGAGGAACCACTCAGGCAGAGAAGTGAGTGGCAGGTGCTTGAGGAGGGAAGCTGTTGGTGTGTTGAAAACTGTTTTCCCCTGCAGTTGCAGGTGGACTCAGGTGGGCCAGGGAATATGAGGCAGGCAACTACCTTCCTCTTACTCCCACCTGTCTCCTCTCAAATATGCTTTGAAAGTCCTTGACAAAGTTGCCTTATGAAAGAATCATACCTCTGGCCCTTACTAGGTATGTTATCATACGCTGACTTTAACCTCTCTGGATCTCAAATCCTTCAAGATGAAGATGATAACAGTATCCACCTCATATGGTTTTTGAGGAGACTAAAATATGACAATACATGTAAAGCCCTTAGCACAGCACCAGCACACTCAGTAAAATAGTGGCAATTGTTATGAGCTTTGTTTTGTATTTATAAGAAGTTTTTGGTTTCCTAATGCATATAAAAGTGATGTTTATACTATATTGTAGTCTATTAAGTGAGCAAAAGCACATGTCTAAAAAGCAACATATACAGCTTAATTTTAAATTACTTTATTGCTAAAAAATGCTAACAGTCATCTGAGCCTTCAGTGAATCATAATCTTTTTACTGGGAGAGGGTCTTGCTTCAGTGTTGATAGCTGCTGACTGATCAGGGTAATGGTTGCTGAAGGCTGCGATAGCTGTGGAAATTTCTTAAAATAAGACAGAAATGAACTTTGACATATTGATAGACTCTTCCTTTCACAAAAGTTTTCTCTGTAGCATGAAATAGTTTTTGAGAGCATTTAACCCACTGTAGAACATTTTTCAAAATGGAGGTCAGTCCTCTCAAACCCTGCCACTGCTTTATCAACTAAGTTTATGGAACATTCTGAGTCCTTTGTTGTCATTTCAACAATGTTCATGGCATCTTCACCAGATATAGGTTCCATCTTAAGAAACCACTGTCTGCTCATCTATAATAAGCAACTCCTCATTCTTTAAAGTTTTATCAGAGATTGTAGCAGTTCAGTTACATCTTCAGGCTCTACTTTTAACTCTAGTTTTCTTGCTATTGCTACCACATCTGCAGTTAATTTCTCCACACAAAGCCCTGAAGCCCCCAAAGACATCCATGAGGGTTGGAATCAACTTCTTCCAAACTCCTGTTAATGTTGATTTTTTAACCTCCTCCCATTAATTATGAATGTACTTCATGGCATCTAGAATGGCGAATCCTTTCCAGAAGGCTCTCAATTGACTTTGCCCAGATGCATCAGAAGAATCACTATCAATGGCTGCTAAAGACTTACAAAATATATTTCTTAAATAATAAGACTTGAAAGTTGAAACTGCTTCTTGATGCATAGGCTGCAGGATGGATGTTATATAAGTAGGCATGAAAATAATACTAATTACCTTGTACATCTCCACCAGTGCTCTTGAGTGACTAAATGCATTGTCAATGATCAGTAATATTTTGAAGTGAATATTAAATGAGCAGTAGGTCTCAACACTAGGATTAAAGTATTCAGTAAGCTGTGCTATAAATAGGTATGCTGTCATCCAGCCCTGGTTCTATTTATAGAGTATAGGTAAAGTAGCATGAGCAAAATTCTTAAGGGCCCTTGGATTTTCAGAATGGAAAATGAGCATTGGCTACAATATATAGTCACCAGCTCCACTAGCTTCTTACCAGAGAGTCAGCCTGTCCTTTGAAGCTTTGAAGCCAGGCATTGACTTCTCCTCTCTAGCTAGGAAGGTCCTAGATGGCATCTTCTTCCAATGGAAGGCTGCTTCCTCTACATTGAGAATCTATGTTCAGTGTAGCCACCTTTATCAATTACCTTAGCTAGAGCTGGATAACTTGCTGCAGTTTCTAAATTAGCACTTGTTACTTTACCTTGAACTTTTATATTATGGAGACAGCTTATTTCCTTAAACCTCATGAACCAACCTCTGTTAGCTTCCAACTTTTCTTCTGCAGCTTCTTCACCTCTGTCAGCCTTTATCAACAATGAAGCCTTTTTAATTTTCTTATTATTCATATATTCACTGGGGTAGCACTTTCCATTTCCTTCAAGAACTTTTCCTTTGTTTTCACAACTTGGCTGATTGATGCAAGAGGCCTAGCTTTTGGCCTGTCTTGGGTTTTGACATGTCTTCCTCACTAAGCTTAATCTTTTCTAGCTTTTGATTTAAAGTGAGAGACAGGGACTCCTCCTTTCATGTGAACACTTAGAGGCCATTGTAGGGTTCTTAATTGGCCTTATTTTAGTATTGTTGTGTCTCAGGGAATGGGGAGGCCTATGGAGAGGGAGAGAGACAGATGACCATTGGAGCAGTCAAAACACATACATTTATTGATTAAGTTCACCATCTTATATGGACATGCTTTGTGGTGCCCCAAAACAATTACAGTAGTAACATCAAAAATCACACTGATCACAGATCACCATAACAGATAAAATAATAATTTTTTAAAGTTTGAAATATTGCAAGAATTACCAAAATGTGACACAAAGACACAAAGTGGGAACCTGATGTTTGAAAAACTGATGCTGACAGATTTACTTGATGCAGGGTTGCCACAAATCAATTTGTAAAAAACAAACAAACAAACAAAGAAAAAACACACACAATATCTGCAAAGCACAATAAAGTAAAGTGCAATAAAATGAGGTATGCCTATACTTTGGTCCAGGGCACTGAGCAGCCATTGAAGGCTTTTAACCAGGGAAGTGATATGGTCAAAACAGTACTTTATTCAGCAATAAGTATGGGTGAGTCACGGCAGGGAAACATGGGAAGGTGGAGGTCAGTTTAGTAAGCTTTGTCTCCTCATCACTTTTTTGGCATTTAAAACAATAAAAGCCACATTGATTATAAGTATAGAGTCTGCATAGTGGGCTCTCTTACACACCCAATAACAAGATGCAGTTCTCTCATCAATCATTCTGGGTTCCATCACTACATGGAAATGATTTTGTGTCATTAACTATCTGGTCCCACATGTTTCTCAGACTCTCCATGGGGTAGGGCAAAGCCTTTCCTATGGATGCCTACTTTTATTTCAGCCAGACCACAGTAAATATTACTTGTGCCTAACGTGCTTCACACATCATCTTAACATTGCTTTATAATTCTCAACCCTCACATATTCCACATTGCCTTAATCTCTGCCTCAGGGTACACACATAGGACTTTCTTCTCCTACCTAGCCGAATTTCTACAGAATTTATCTTTTGAACCAAGTTTGAGTTCTCTAGATATTTTATTCTTCAGCTCTATCTCAGAATCCTCCAAATGCTTGTCCTATCCGTTGTTTCTGCCCGTGAGCAGGACAATGAATGCCCATTGTTCACTTTATCATTAAGACAGAGCATCTATTTGCAGTTCTTTCTGTCATTAGAATTTGAAACCGAGAGATAAGTTATTTGGACAGAAACATTTCCCCCTGCTGCATAGCAATGGGCTGGTATCCAAGCGAGGCCCAAGGGCACATCTCCAAATGGCAGATGGCGAATAACTGGCTTTGTATAAGTAACTCAACCTGATGATTACATCTAATAATTTCAGGCCTGATCCTGGGGACTCTGCCAGTACAGAGAGCAATCCTACCACCATTTCCAGTGTGAAACATTCTTGACAGCAAGCATAATTTCATTTTAAAAATTCTGTGTGTATGTATATGCATATACATAGATGTTAAGATGTATAGTCCCACACAAGTTGGCAGTCACTTTTGCTGGTTCTTTACCTATTGCTTTTAATAAATCATTATTACTTTCTGTGTACAGCCTTTCAGCCAAACTATACATCTTTGGAAGATAACTGACATCTACTTATGTAAAGCAATAATCATAGTGTATTTACTATTTGCTGAGTATTTGTTATATGGGAGACACTGAAATGGCTCTCTTAAATTTCACAGTAATCCCAGGAAATATGTATTATTAACCTCACACTATAGGTGAGCAAAGTTAAGTAATATGTTCAACACTATTTTGTTAAGAAGGGTGGGCTGGGAATTTGAATTTGAGGTTTTTTTCTGGGTAGGGTCTCTTTAGGAATCTGTAAATACTTGCTAAATCAGTGAATGAGTAAGGGACTCTAAAACCTATAATCTCTATGTTATATGGGATTAATTTATAGCCATAATAACAAGCCTTGGACATTGCATATGTTCCCTAACAGTAGGTGATTAAAATTACACAAAATTAACAGTTGTCTTCAAAATGTAACACCAAGGGAATAAAATCCAGGAAGCTGCACAAGTAGACTGAGGGGACCTATGTGTGGAGGTTCCCTACCCTACACACTGGTCATCTTTATAGCCATCACTGACCACCACCATTCCCTAGGTCTGAACGTATACTCCAACAGGCCACACCTACCAAGGACTGGCCAAAAGAAATAGATCAGTTTTGCCTTGGGCCATTAAATTCACACATCAAGATTAGGGCTTCGGGGAACTGAAAGACATTGGCAGAGGACTTCCTGTGAGCAAGTCATGGTGCTAGAGCCTAGGGTTGAGTTCCAACCTTCTCATTCACAGTCTGGGTTCTGGAGTCCATTTCCACTATCTGGGATGTATCATTACTGTTAATATTTCTCTTTCTTTGGATCTTATTAATGAGCCAATAGACTGATAAACACACTCAATCCATGCACCATATTCTTTGATATTATAAAGCTAAAGAAGCAACATACTGTTACTTGGCTAGAGGCTGCTGTGCTCTGCCACCTAACTGTGCGCCAACATTTCTCCATGGCTAAATTAAATGACTAGAGGGAATGAGAGCCCATTCACCTTTGGCTCCCCCCATCTCTTTTTCTGAGTAGTTACATCTTTTTAACTCATTTCTCCCTCGAAGAAGTGAATTTTCCTTTCTATTGCAGGTTATCTCTTGAGTTCACTGTTATGTCCATTTTAATTCTTGCATTCCCTTATGAGATACTCATTCTAAATGAATTGCTATCCTGTCAGTTACGTAGCTTAGCTCCTGGCATGGGAATTGTATTTCTCTAATGGCTTTATTCATCTAAACATATTCTTTTTAGAGGTCTCCATTATACCCCAGTCCTTGGAGGGAGCCCTGGCAATTGCAGAATAGGGCCTTTGGCTGCCAAGAGGCCTGAGAAACAAATCTGAAATATTTTAAAACTAAAAGAGCTCATGAACTGATGCGTGTCCTGGATTGACTGTTACTGGGCTCTCAGCACCAAACACAACACAAAACGGCAATTCTTCTTCCTGGCTGTCAGGGTGCTGAATGAGTTTTTTCCGTACTTAAAAATGGACAGAGGTTTGCAGTAATTGAATGAAATCATGTACAATAATTTTAAATATTGTTCATTCGGAGAGAGATTAGGCTTTAATTAAATGGTGTCATTTAGTATACCGTCCAGCAGGTACTGTAATTGGTTTCTTTAGCAGAGAACACACTAATATCTGAGCTTTACTGAAGTGATAATGATACTAATTTAGCTCAGTGGATACATAAACAGCATGGCTGCCTCTGACACCCCCAGTGAACAAGAAGTAAGCTTTGATCATGACACCTGCACAACTCTTAATCAGTCATTTCTTTCTGAAATAAAATTAGCAATCACTCAGACTAAACAAAATCTGTTTACATTAAACAGGTTTGATATCTGGGATTTTTACTGGCATTAAACTGCTCATTTCCTTGAAAACAAAAAGGTACGGCTGTCTTCAAAGTAGTTACGAAATTACATGTCATTTTAGCAGGAAGAATTGCATTTATTATTTTTAAAACCTGACATAAATGCAAAATAGCACTCACCGGTTCGTTCAAAGAGGGCAGGCAATTTTCTGGCACCATAATGGCTACATATTTTAACTCCTATCTTCTCTTGGTCATTTACAAGGACATGTTCATTTCCAGGCTTGGCTCCTGTTTCCTCATTGCTCATTCCCGAAATGTGATACAATAAGGTCCTATTGTCTTTATGCCATTCTGCTTGATAATTCTGTACAAAGCCAGAAAGGAGGTTGGGGGTTGGGGTGGGGTGGGGGAATTTACCTGAATCTAAATGAAAGAAAAAAATTACCTTCCAAGATCTAATGCTCCAGACAAATTACAAAGTCACCAGAGATTAGATTACATTCCTTTTCTAAATTCTTTGTTTGCAAAAAATATATGCACTGCACCTAGGGAGGAAAACTTTCATTTCCCTGTTTGCAAATGACCGTCCACATGTTTATTTTGGAAAAGAATGGAAACATTGATTATAGCAAAGAGCTGGCTGGATCGCAATGTCATAAAAACAGTCTGGCTCTATCACTGGGTGGAGAAACATAACTGGCAACCACTGGATAGGGTCCCTGGGGTGTGACTCCACCTTTATAGACTTTCCAATGGGTTATCAGGGATTTGCAACAGTGCTTAGAGCTCCTCCCTTCCCCATTCAAACTCAAGGAGGAGGCCAGGGCGGTGGCTCATACCTGTAATCCCAGAACTTTGGGAGGCCAAGGGGAATGAATCACCTGAGGTCAGGACCAGTATGGTTAACATGGTGAAACCCCGTCTCTTCTAAAAACACAAAAATCAGCTGGGCCTGGTGGCAGGCGCCCGTAATCTCAGCTACTTGTGGGGCTGAGGCAGGAGAATCGCTTGAATCTAGGAGTGATGTTGCAGTGAGCTGAGATCGCACCACTGCACTCCAGCCTGGGCAACAAGAGCAAAACTCTGTCTCAAAAAAAAAAACAAAACAAAACTCAGAGAGGGTGTTCCCGGGCTCATCTTCAGAAGATGACAAATGTAACTGGGGACACAGAAATGATCATAACGCTTCCTATTTTTAAATTACATCCTGAAAACTCTAAAATCAGGATAATCTCAACAAACTCAGGAAAGCTGGCAGCCCAAGTTGGAGAAAAAGACCCTGAGCTAAATAAAGGCTGCCCCAGAGGCTGCTTGTGTCCTCATGGTTAAGGGACAAACCATGCGGCAACACAACCCACATCACAATCTGGCTGTCACGGGCCATCATAGTCACTGATGGTATGAATAAGCCACAAGGACTCCTGCGCTCCTTGGGTTTTCTTCCTTACAAAGCAAACCACATTCACTGGACTGGAGAACAACCACAAGAAAGTTACTATACTCTGAACAATTAGGGCCTCTGCTTTGCTTCCCTGAAAACGACTGTTTAAGCCAGGGTCATCCAGTTGCCACCATAGCACCATTCTGGACAAGGCCCTACTGACCTCTTTGCCAAATCCAGTGTCCTATTTTCAGTCATTGCCCTTCTTGACCTTTCTGGGACAATTCCAATGGTTAAATGCTGCCTTTCTGAACGCTCCCCTCCACCGGCTCCAGTAACCTATGATACACTCTTTCTCCTCTCTGATTGCCAGAGTCATTGTTTCAGAATGTGGATGTGCTCAAGTTATCTCCCTGTTTGAACCTTACATTGGCTTCCAGTTCCTACAAGACAAAAAACAGAACTCAATGGCATAGCATGACAAAGAAAGCTACAAAGATGGCCTCAAACATCCTTCTATTCCTGCCTTGTTGCCTGAAACGTCCTTACTGCCATCTGTATACCTAATCTCTCTCTACTTATCTCTTTCTCCCTCTCTCTCTCAGAATTTCCTGTGACTATCTCAGCACCCTACCTTTTCCCAGGTCTCTGGGTCTTCCTCCATAACGGGACTCAAGTTATGTCTCTAACCTAAACATGTAAACTTCTTCCAAGCCCTTTCTGGCCCATGCAGGTAAGGTCTGCTCTTGTTTTGCCTGTTATTGGCACCTGGCACAGAGTTTGACATGTTACAGGTATGTGACACATGTTTGCTGCAATGAGTTAAGTCGATGTCCCCAATATTTAGTCACACTCTTCCTCATGTGTCCACTGAATGTTCTGTGTATCTTAAGTCTTACAAATTTTAATGTGGCCTTATTTAACTGGATGGGAATTATATCTACCAAAACCAAGATTTTCCAGGCCAAGGACCTTAGCCTGGTGCTTGGCACACAGTAGGCACCCATGAAAGGTGTGCTGGGTGAGGGCGGAGACTCTGGAAAGTGGTCCTATGAGCGTCCAGAGTGGAATTCCTTCTGAACTCCTGCTTTCTTCCTTGCTCAGGGTGGCATTTCTATAACTTTATCAGTGCCTCACAGCAGTCTTTTGAATTCTGTTTCCTGGATTCCTGCAGTGACCCAGCAGTCTCAAAGCCAGCAAGGACCGGTGTGGCATTTCACCCACAGCCCCACTCATAGTCTCCTTCAGGGCACACCAGAGCCTAACGCACACAGGATAAAGAAGCCTTTTCGAATCTAATCAAAGGACTGCTTCATAAGTCTTCATTTCCCCACATTCTCTGCATTCTCCTGCCTCCTCCCTTAGGCACCCACCAGGAAATAACAGCAGCCCCACAAGCCTGCAAGATAAACCCAATGGGATGACAGCCATTCCCCACAATTGAGCACACTGCGTTGCGAGATGCCCATACATTCTGCATTAAACACAGTGTATTAAATTAAAAATGAAACTTAAGTTGTTTGGTTAATGGCTTTCCCAGGCCTGAGGTTGAGACCAGACCACTGATCCGTCTCTTCAGGAATGTCAGCTGGTTTTGCTGCTTGCCACAGACACTGTTTAGCTATTATGTGGCACATGAAGCACTTTTATTCATTCTTAAACCTAATGTCCAATTAAGTGAGAAAGGGGATTCATTAAATAATTTAAACTAGCTCCAAATTAAAGAGCAGTTCTCTCGGTTGTACTTGCAAAAGAGTCCAATTCCACTGAAAGAATCATTTTAAACCAATGTTTGTTTGGGATGTTCTCTAATATAGGTAATTTTTGAATCAGCTCCATTTATATCATCTTTTCATAGGTAACTTAAGAAAATCTAGCCTGTGGCACCCACATACAACATTTTCTCCCCGTTGATGAATTAAACTTAATTCTTCGAAAAATTACATGAGTTTTGGTCAAAATTATATGTTCAGCTTTTACTTATGAGGACCTGTTACACTGGAAGATGAGTCATATTCATTGCCAAGATGTGAGAAAAAAACGCTTGAGTGCCATCTGGAAAACTGGTCGGTTGTAGACATCATTTATATCAGTTTATTCTTAGAAGAGCTGAGAAAAGAACTCAGAACGTTTGACCTCTACTTCCGTACATTTCCACCTCACCTGCTTAATAATCTGCCAGGAAGACCTGTGGCCCAGAGCTGCACCATAGGAAATGCAGTTTAGAGGGTTCCAGTCAATTAACCCACCAGGTATTTGCAGAATGCATTATTGTGCTAGGGAAGGCAAGAAGAGAAAATTAATCTCCCATTCCTGAAAGTTGGTTTCTCAAAGTTTGTATGCAGCTCTTAATGCCAATTGGAAATGTAACCTCTTAAAGGGGGCAGAAAACCTGCAAGTATTTCTCTCAAGTCCAGGCCTTGACCCAGGCCACTGGGACTTCTACAATAACTTCCACCCCGTACATTCCACTAAGGAGGAGACCACGCCTCCTATTGGCTTCTGCCCAATTTCTGCCTCCAAAGAAAGAAGTAAAAACTAAAAGGCAGAAATGAAATCCACAGGCAGACAGCCCGGTGCCATACCCTGGGCCTGGTGGTTAAAATCGACCCCTGATCTAATTGGTTATGTTATTTATAGATTACAGACATTGTATGGAAAAGCACTGTGAAAATTCCTGTCCTGTTCTGTTGTGTTCTAATTACCACTGCATGCAGCCCCCAGTCACGTACCCCCGGCTTGCTCAATCGATCATGACCCTCTCACGTGGACCCCCTTAGAGCCCTTAAGAGGGACAGGAATTGCTCACTCAGGGAGCTCGGTTGTTGGAGACGTGAGTCTTGCTGAAGCTCCCGGCCAAATAAAGCCCTTCCTTCAACTTGGTGTCTGAGGGGTTTTGTCTGTGTCCTGTCCTGCTATACCACTATGTCCTTTTCCAGACAGTGAGTCCAAAGAAAAGTACATAAAAATCATCCTTTCAGCAGGCCTTCCTTGGATGACCTAAGCCCCAAGTTCACTTTCATGACCACCTGCAAAACTCCCTGGGCTGAGAAAGCTGTTCTTATGGCTAATTTGTTCCTTAACTGGACGGGAGTTGTATCTACTACCTTTTTCAGGTGCACTTTCACAGACAGACTTTCTAGGCTTTGGATTTGTCTTTTCCTCTCTTCAGTCAATGGAATAATAATGAAAATAGTTATCGTTATTATTTACAACAAAATACTTATTTCCAGGTGCCCTCTTGATACTGAGCAGATAATTAACACAGCCCTTCTCTCACCCCAGAGAAAATCAGGCTGGGGCCAGCCCAAGCCAGAGACGCCTCTTCATGCTATTCCATGCTGCTTTCAATGCTGGTTTCCAGCTGCTCCCACTCACAAGGGTTGCCAGCAGTGTCTTCTGGCAACTGTTCCTCCTGGGGCATCTCTCATCTCAGTTGCACCTTCCACCTTGCTTGTCCCTTGCCCCAGTCCATCACTTAGGAAATTTCCAGCTGCTCCAGTCTGTGGCTTCTCTTGCCTCCACGAACAAGTCCATAACCTCCCAGGAGCTGGAAAGCTTCATTTACATTCTCAGCACCACCTCCAGAGAGTGGCTTCCCAAAGGGTCCACTCAGTGTCTTCCAGAAGCAGCTACAAAGGTCTGCGGCCCCTTTAACAAACATTAAGAGAAAGAAAACCACAGTGACATGTATTAAGAGGGAGATGGCTACACAGCATTTTTACCTGCATATTTATTTTCATTTTCACGAAAGTCATACAAGGTAAGTGGTGTTATTTTATAAGTGAAGGTTGTGGCAAAAAGCCCCAAATTCTTCTTATGTTCCTCTGCCCTCTCTTTCACTTTTGGAAGACATAAGGAAACCTAATTACTCTGCTCTTGTCACTTCTGTGCCCCAAATCATCCACGATTCCCCAGTGTCTGTGGAATAAAGGCCTAATTCCTTACCATAGGGCACAAGGCCGTATGCAATAAGATTAAGCCTGCAATATGATTTCCCATTTTGTCTCCTAGTCCTCTCTTATATGCATGCTGTGATCTAGGCAAAGTGAATTCCTGAGTGCCTCACACTTACCCATGTATGACAGACACCATAATGCTATAAGAAAAGCATTAGATTTGGATACAGACAGATTTGTTCAGATCCCCAGCTCTGCCCTTAACTAGCTGTTTTACCTCACAAAAGAGAGCTCAGAAGCTCTCTGAGCCCCAGTTTTTAAAATCAATGCATTCATTTAAAATATACTCATTGGTGAACAAAGAGACCTAGTTCTTGCAGCTCTGCAGCTCACCCTCTGGGTTGGAGTGGAGGGATAGGGGAGTTGCTCAACCTCAGCACTGGTCCAGTGAGTGGTGGGCAATCAGAGGGAGGTACAGAGGAGAGAACTGAAAGACTTCGAGTCACTGGAGGCTGGAAGTACAATGGAGAATGGTCCCAAATGAGGCTGGAGAAGGAAGCAGAGGTCGCATTATGAAGGCTTTTTAAGCTTTGTTCAAGAATTTGGACTTTATTCGTAGGGAAATGAAGAGTAATCACAGGGTCTTAAGAAGAAGAATGTGACCCAGTTTGTATCCTTCAAGGATCTCTCTGGCTGCTGTGTGGGGAATGGATTGGATGAGAATGGGTGGGAGGGTAAGATTAGGAGCAGCAAGACCAGCTAGCTGAAGGTGGTTGCAATAGTGCGTAAAAGATCGTGTGGCCTGGACCAGGGCCAAGGCAGCCAGGCACCAGGAGAGTGAGTGGACTCCAGGGATGTTTAGAGGTTGGGATCAACAGGACTGGATGATGCTGAGGGGCAGAGTTGGAAGAGGCAAAAATCATAAGGAAGACTCAAGCGTGGGCAACAGAATGGATAGTGATGTTATTAACTGAGACAGGCACACAGGACACAAGGGAGCTGGAGCGAGAGGAGGCAGAAAGAAGTGGTGAGTTCAGCTCGGACATTTTGAGTTTGAGGTGGTTGTAGGACAAACAACAATACCACTCCACGGGGTTCTTATAAGAATTAAGTGACATAACACATGCAAAACTCTGGCACCTGGTGGATACCCACCAAGGTGTAGTTTTCTTTTCTGTTTCTCAAACCATTTCCCTTGCCTTGAATGTCCTCTTTCTCATTTCCATAAGTGCGAATATAACCCATATTGCAGAGCCCACCTCAAAAGTCACCTTCTAGCACTTCCCCAACTTTCCCAGTCAGAAGTTTTCCATACTCTGACCTCCCAGAGCATACGCTTGACCTTGCATTGTAGTTATTTGTAGCTCTGTCATGTTGCTCCTGTAGCTACGGACATTGCATTAACGATAGAATCCATGCCTGATTGACCCCTGACCCTCACATTGGCATTTGGTAATAAATAATAATACTTATATAATGAGAATTTTTATTTATGTAATAATATAATATATTGCAATATACCATTTATAGTGTATAGTATATTATATTAAAATATAATCATATTAATGTAATAATTCAGGGAGCCAATACAGTTATTACTGAATGAATACGTGTATTTTGCCAGACCATTTTTCTCCTGAAAGTAGTAGAGAGTGGTGGGGAAAAGAGCATTGGTTTCTGAGTAAGACTGACTTCAGTAAATAGTTCTTTCATTTCCTAATAGTGTGACTTCAAATAAGTTACCTGATATCTCTGACCCTCAATTTCTTTATCTGGAAAATGGTAATAGAATTACCTGACTCTGGAGGTAACCATGGAAATAGATGAACTACAGTTAAGTGAAGTGTCCAGGACAGTATCTGGCCCTTCAACACTAAATTCTGGCTTCTTCACACTCCCACTGTCAGCATTCACTGAAGATAAAGGAGGAATGGAGAGCCAAACACTAGCAAGAAGAAGACAATATTGATAAATTTCAGATGTCTTCAGATATATTTATTTCGTATGCTCACTTATAGTACAAATTTCTGGTATGTCTGCTGCTGTTGTTAAGGCCAAGATACTTCATTCCATGGTCTGTTTTCATTTCTCATTACGTTATATGCCTTGCTTCCTCTTACTTCGTCATTTCTGCAAATGTGTATAATATTCAGAAATGATAAACAAGGGCCATTGCTTTGATCAGAGTCTAACAGAAATCACTGATAGAAAGTTGACCTGCCTATTGTTTAAAGAATCTTATGAGGACAGGAGATGATGAAGTAGAAAACAGAACCAAATATTGACTGAAGGCAACCACAGAAGTCAGAATGCCACCCTATCTAATCAGGACTTAAAAGAAACAGCAAAATGTGTAAAATTGAACTTGAGAGATGCAAAGGCTCAGAGATGAGGACTAATTTGAAAATGTCTGCATTGGGGGATAAAAGGGATCACTGTCTTCTCATTAATATCCAAATTGGCTTTATATTTTTCAGGATCAATCACATAATTAAATATATATCTGGCAAATGAGAGCATAAAATCATTTGTTTATAGTACACCATATTAAGAAGTGTTTTTTAAAAGTTCAAAATAAAAACAGGAATTATGGCCCTGAAAGAAGAGCAGACACATCATTTATGAGTTTCCCCTGTGTTTGCACTAAAAAGGCAAGATGATTCATTTTCCATGTAAAACATGCTTGAGATTGAGAAGAAAGTTACTGCCAGCAATTTCTGAATCTTCTCTGGGTAATCAATCAAGGTATAGAATTTAGAAACAGGCAGCTCCCTCCCCAGTAGACCAACCTTCATCTGTATCTGCCCTTGTCAAAACAGATGCAATACCAAACCAGAAGGCAAGATCCTGGGCACCATTCCAGGTGAGTGAAGTGGAATTCTATGCACTGAGCTTTGACCCTCAGCTTCACCCTCATGTGTAAAATGGAGATAATGCAGTTTCTTGTCTATGTGTGCATGTTACCCAAGTGAATGCATGGCTCAGAGTTTCTCTCACACTAATCATAGCTTTCAGAGATGGAGAGAGTATAATTCTAATTCTGCTGAAACAACCAGGCAATCCTATCTGAGAAGAAAAGGCCTAAAATCTGTCCTTAGCCCAAGGTCACCCCAATTTTGGGCCCTCTCCTTGCCCTATCAGCTCTCCTTTGAAATCCCAGCATGTCTTATAGTTGAGGCCACATGGGTCATGTCTTTTTGCAGTATTTTTCCTGAAGAAGGTACAGAGTTTCAATGCTGTTACTTTATTCTAAGGCAACATTACAGTCATATTTTAATGAACTCATTCTCATCAGCTTTCTTTCTTCATTGATGTTTTCCTTTGGGATTTGTATGGTCTTAGAGAACAAGATCTATGTCCATTTTACCTACTGCCCAATTATCAATGGCATTTTAATAAAGATAACTTAAAATCTCACATCTGCTTTTAGAGTTCTTGGAGATTAGTTTTCAGGAATCTGGAAAAGAGGGCTTCTGAGCTTCTACTGGCAACCACTCAACTTTTATGGCCTCAGTGGGTGGCAAAGGGGGTATAGCGGGCTGTTGCAGTCAGAGATAATTCTTTTTGTCACTATATCTGTCTTTCTTTTAGGGTTCTGGGGAAAAAAAGTCAGGGATCAGCTAACCTTCAGCCCTACCCATGTCACAACTCCCAGTAGCAGAAGACTGCCAGAGCTCAGACTCACAAGCACTCGGTGGACAGAAGAAGCCTGAGCTGAGTAGTGGGGCAACCCCACCATGGATATTGTCATTTGGGGAGGGCAAGCTGGACTCATGTAGCTTGGGAACAGCCAATTCTATTGCCAACTTAGTTTGAAATCCAACAACAGACTATCAGCTTACAAATATCTTTAAACCTGACTGGGAAATAGGAGCTCAAGTTTTCTCAACAAGAGGGAATCATGGGTTTGGAAAGGGCCATGAGAATGCACAACCAATTGTCTGCCTTCTGCATCTCCTAAAGAGTTATGTTCCTACCCTGTAGAGATTCAGAAAGCAGAATATTTTGTAGGCACCCAGCACCACCCAAGTCCTTTATTCAAGAATGGTTTATTGGGCACCTACTATGAGCTTAGGAAGTAACAAATAAATGTTACTTATGCCATCTGGCTAAAATTTTTTACAAGACACTTCAGCCCCTTGCTCCCTATTCTGGATTAGAATACTAGAATTTCTGAACTAGAAAGATCCTGGAAATTGAATTCAAACCCTTCTTTTTAGGGGTAGGAAATAAAGCCCAGGAGCCTAGGTGAATTTTTCAGTGTTCCAAAAGCAGATACCACAGAGGTAAGATGTGAGCGCAGGCCTCCTAGCTCGTTGTGCAGTGTCCTTTGCCTGCTGCTTGACATTTCTTGCAGTGTACACTGGCATGAGCTTCACTGAGTCCTCACAGAAATACACTGAAGCACCCATACATTATTTTCCCAGCAATCAATAAGCCTTTAGGTCTGCATTGTGACATTTGTGGAGCCCTAGGCACTTCTGTCTTTGTGGATCTTTTCCTCCATTAAAAAAAAAAAGAAAAGATTTAAAAATTCCATTTAACAGCTGAGCTGGGATGAAGCTGGACATATGCATATTATATGTAAAAACATTTTCTTTAACCTAAAAGTTAATTGTTTTCTTCTGATTTTAAAATAAATTAAAACATCTTCATGGACCCCTAAAAGTCTTGTGTGCCCTGGGCATTATGCCTCCTACATTAATGGATAAGTCAGTCCTGCACTCACTAAATGCAAGTCACAGAATCCCTTCCTGGAAAGGAGACTGAGAAATGTAAAGATCTTTCCCATCAGCTAGCACCTAAGAACGATGGAGAGAAAGGATGGACTTTTTTTCATGATCTGCTTCCTTCAGAAATGGTAAAGGAATGGCATTTACTAAAATAAAAACTGTGCTAGTCACAGATCATTTCCTCCATCAGTGTCTCTCCACTAAGGAAACCCAGATGCAAACATTTGGGTTGAGTCACGCCTGTAAATTCTCCTGCCCTCTTTTGCCCAGTCATTTCTAACAACAGCCAACCATTCCAGGGGCTGAGATAATAAGCCCATCTTCAGTGAGGTAATATCTTCCTTCACTCCATCATCAGTTATATGATTGGTGTCATCTTTCTTAATAAAAAGCCATTGCTAGAAGCTATCTCCACTAAATACTCTTGACATCACTTCCTTTAATAGAGCTTAAAAGTTATAAAATATTTAAGCAGCAAAGCGTGACAGCGCATTTATTACTCTGGGCCATTCATTCAGTTCTCACTCCTGGTGTGAGACAAGATGCTGAAGGCCAGTCTGTTGCCTGCCTCCCCTGGAGCTTGAGTGCAGATGCTGAATGCTACCTCATTGGGAAAGCTAATTTATTACCAACATTGGTCTTAAAAATAATTACTAGATGGAAAAGTATCAACACAGATGATTACCATAAAAATAAACTGACCCCCTGACAGTGCCACGCGCCTGGCTCTGTGTCCTCTGATTATTCTATAATATTGTAGTCTCTCTGTGCCAGTGAACGCTAACTTATTTGAGTAAGGCCACCTTAAACAAGGCAAAAAACTGTGTGAGCCACTAACATCACCTATTCCCAATTTTCAGTGGAGAAAGAACTGGATGATCACAAAAATTGAAGAGAAACTAAATAGAAACCCAAAAAAAGACTGTGCAGCATTACACACACACAAAACAAGCTTCGAACAGAAGTAAGAGCTACAAACAGAAGTTGATTAATGCTAGAACAGCAATGAAAAGCCACAACCATCCAAAGCAAAACTCATATTCTGTACTGTTAAGGACGCAATCTTTCTCACAAGTTTCAAGAATTCCAGCGATCTATAAAAGGGTTCTATGCCCAGTAGGAACTTTTCCAAATAAGTAAGTCATTTTAATAGCATAGCTATTATGCCTTAGTTGGCTCTCCTAATGTTTTAATTTATGAATATCAAACTTTAGTAAGCTTTAATAATTCAGTTTGTAAGTTACTAGACATTACTTGTAAGTAAAAACAAAACTCTGTAAAATTATGCATTCATTTGCATATATGATCCCAAGAAAAGACATGTTCTTTTGAACTGGTTTTCACCTCACCCTTAAAAGCTACCAGCGGGCTACACTTAGAGAAACATTGTTCTGTTGAGACATGCCTCACACATAGTAGGTGCTCAACAAAGCATAAAATTTTGATCCTCATAGTTCCCATCATTCTCTCCTAGCCCCTTTCTCTTTAGTAGGATGATAAATCATCACCTTTCTAAGAAAACATACATTTGCTTGGTATAATGCAGAGTCTGAGAGCTAGGATATGAAGTCCATATTCCTTGCTCTTTAAAAGCATCTCCCAGAAACATCCACAATTCTCTTGCAGGTGAGATAAAATTAATCTTTTTAATGTCTTTAAAATGAGTGGTTGAAGACTTTGAAAAATCAGATCAAAAATGGAAAATGTGGAGTGGAATGTGAGTACATAATTAGGCAGTAGCTCATGTCCTGACAGACGATTCCAGAGGAAAAAAACAAACAAAGCCTGCCATATGTTCAGCTTTCTGTTAAACCACTGTAGACAGAGATCTTTATGGAATATTCTATAGCATATGTCTAGTCAGTATGTTTGTTCCACCCTACTTGTTGCCAAGTTCTAAATGCTTAAAATAATTAACCTTTGCCTCCTCTTTGGAAAGCCTTGCAATACATTCCAAAAAAAGAGGCTTTATTCTGTCAACCTTACAGGTTGTATCCCACCAAAATTCACCAATGAAATAGACTTATTCTCCTCTGAAATTCAATCCCAGCATTTATGGTAGGAAATCTGTTTTCCAGAATGCAATTCAGCTGGTTGTACAAACACATGTGCCAAACACTAGCTTTTCAACCATTACAAAATATATATAAGAAATCATATTGGCCGGGCGCAGTGGCTCAAGCCTGTAATCCCAGCACTTTGGGAGGCCGAGACGGGTGGATCATGAGGTCAGGAGATCGAGACCATCCTGGCTAACACAGTGAAACCCCGTCTCTACTAAAAAATACAACAAATTAGCCGGGCGCCTGTAGTCCCAGCTACTCGGGAGGCTGAGGCAGGAGAATGGCGTAAACCCGGGAGGCGGAGCTTGCAGTGAGCCGAGATCCGGCCACTACACTCCAGCCTGGGTGACAGAGCGAGACTCCGTCTCAAAAAAAAAAAAAAAAAAAGAAATATTAATGAAACATGCATGATACTTAGTGTTAAGCTGCTATTTGTAAGAACATGGGTTTTTTAAAATCTGTTGTTTTACTGAATATTGAGTAAGTACCTACTACATCCTAAGTGCTTCAGACGCAAATATAAGTGAGACCAGTGCTCTGATCAAAAGAACTTACACCCAAATAGTGGAAACATGCCTGCAAAGAACTATTTCTCTTACATAGGGAAGATATGGGGGATTGTACTGGGTCGATCAGCTAAGCTGGATCTGTGTTTCTCAGAATCCCCTTCCCTGCACAGTTCTAGGTTGCCATAGGCCACAAGAGGTGTTTTACAGGTAACTTGAAAGTAGAAGTGAAATCACCACATTTCTTTTACACTGGAGGGTTGAGGCAGGGGCAGGGGTGCTCCAGGATCCCACACATGCAGCTGCTTACCAGTCGGCTTGCCTGGAGGCGGAGGGTGGTGCAACAACAAGGCCCACATGGACTCCAGCTCCTGCTGGATCCTTTTTCAGTTTCTCTGACTCCTGGACCAGGTGCATAGCAAGCATGAAAAAGTGCACCAGCTTCTCTTGTAGAACATCTGCATCATTAAAGTTAAAGGCTTGGATTTCCAACCAAGGTTCCAGACCTACCCAGTTCATCCTCATAGGCACCATTCAGGTCCCAATTGGTCCTTCTTTCCCATCTTCCATTTTCAACTTCCTGCCTTCAAGATAAACACAACAACCTCCCAAAGGCTGTTTACCAACTAACTAGCGCCCACAATTGTGAAATGTCAAATTCCTACAATAAGTCATATATATCCTAGTGGTTCTGTCAGGGGACATCAAGAAGTGTTTGTTAACCAATTGATATTTGAGCTGAGGGTTTTCAAAGATGAAGAGTTCTCCTGTACTGAGAGTAAGAGTAAGACCTTGCATGCATGGGGAGTAGCAAATGCAAAGGCTTGGAGACACTCAAGACTATCACATGTTCAGGATACAGTGAACCCCAACGTTTGTAGGAGGGGGTCCTAAGAGTTGAAACTGAAAAGATGGGGCAGAGGTAGCTCTAAGGAAGCTGAGGTAGCTCCATGTGGGCCATGCTAAAAAGTTTGAGTGAAATCCAGTCAGCAATCAGGAACCATAGAAACATTTTAAGCAGATGCCGCATGGAGATGTGTGTGTCTGTTGTGTGTGTAAAATAATAAGATTTGCACTTTAAAGATAATCCTGGCAGCTGTGCGAAGAATAGATTAGAAGGCATAAGACAGGCCCAGAGCCAGAGAGTTTGGTTAGGTGCCTGTTGCAATACTAATTAGCAAAAGATAAAGCATGGTAGAAGTTGGGGAAAGTCTCCTGTCCTGCAGAATCCAATTTTTCATTTTGTATATACAATTATAGGAGACATAATTCAATTACCATGCAGATGTGCAGGATCATCCCTTTAAAACTGTTTTTCTTCGCTTAGAGTTAAATCACACTGACTCCCCATACCAGTTAGGAACCCTCAAGGTGGGGAAAAAAAAAAAAAACACCAAGAGACCTAATCCTAACCAATTTAAACTACAAAAGACTTTAATGTAAGGTTCAGAGGCTGGACTTCAAGATCGGTTTGACCCAGAGCTTCAATCATGTCACCAAAATGTGGTGATTTCTGTCTCTCTGCTCTACCTTCCAAGAAAATTAAAACACAAACATACACCAAAAGCAATAAACAGATGTCTTAATTTGTTTGTGCTGCTATAACAAAATACCTTAGACTGGGTAATTTGTAAATACCAGAAATTTATTTCTCAGAGTTCTGGAGGTTGACAAGTTCAAGATCAAGATGCTGGCAGATTTAATGCCCAGTGAGAGCTTATTCTCTGCTTCTTGCTTCCAAAATGGCACCTGTTGCTGCTGTGTTTTCATCTGGCAGGAAGAGAGGAAGGGCAAAAGGACCAAAAGGGAGAACTAGCTCCTCAAGCTCTTTCATGAGGGCACTAATCCCATCAATAAGGGCAGAGTGCTTATGGCTCAATCACCTTTCAAAAGCTCCATCTCTTAATACCATCACCTTGGGGTTTAAGTTCCAACAAATGAATTTTGGAGGGGCACATATATTCAAACCACAGCAATAAAGAACACGTGTTAGGCATTTACTTTGCACCAGCTACTGTTTAAAGTGCTGTACATGTATTTACCAGGTTTCATCCTAAAGTAAAGTGCTACTAGCAGCAATTAAAACTACACAATTCCTTGAACACAGATCACAGGAAATGAAATAATCTCCCTCTGCTATCACCCAACAGTATTCACCCCAAACCAATTGCTATGGAAATAGCAATGAAATTATATTCACACTACTCTAATCAAATCTCATTCTGAATCTGGGGTTAGTGTCAATGACCAACAAAATAATTTGTAATTCCATTACAAGTGAGAAGAGGAGCCTGGAAAATCAACTAACAATACTCATTATTTGTATTATTATTGGTTAAGTGTCCCAGTCCTGGATTTGCACTCTTCCTTCTTGTGCTCTGCTTGTTATAGCTGTTATTGTCATGAAAAGTGGCTATTTAGTCCCACCGATCAATACTAAGGAAGATAAAGCCTTCTTTTCTCACCTTTAACATTTTCTTATTCTTTCATCGTATTATAAGCACAGTCTCATGTCCCAGTAGGATTGTAGCTCATTGAAGACATGGATCTTGTCATATTATTTTGTATCACCTAAAGCCAACATACAGAAAACGTTAAGAAACGTCTTCTAACCTAAACTGGAATCATGGGGCCTAAACCCATAATTACATGGTGCCATAATAGTGACATGTATCCAGCTGATTCTATCCATTTTTACTTCATGTATCTGGAAGCTCTGTTATTCAGCATATACACATTTATGCTTATTATGTATTCCTGATGAATAAACTCTTTTTATCATTTAGAAATGTTCCCTTATATCTGTTTTTTCTGACATTAATATAGCTACTCCACTCTCTTATATTCTCAATTTGTGTAGTATATCAATTTTCCAGCCATTTACCCTCAACCTACATTGTTTTAATTTTTAAAGTGCAACTCTTATAGACAGCATATAGTTGGGTAGGGCTTTGTAAAATCCATGTTGACAACCTCTGCCTCTGAAATGAAGTGTTTAACTCACTAATATTGAACACATTTATTCATATGTTTAGATTTAGATTTATCATTTTATTATCTATTTCCTGTTTGCCTGATCATTTTTTGTTCTTCTGTTCTCTCTTTCCTGACTTCTTTGGATTTATTTTAATATGTTTTAGATTTTTTCTTTTAATTACTTTATTGGCACTTTAGCTATACCTCCTTGCATTACTTTTATACTCTTTGCATTACTTTTATACTCTTTGCATTACAGTATTTATTACTGTTAATATTTGCTGCAGTGATTACAAGATATATCCTTAACTTTGCAGACTACTTAAAGTTATTATTGTACCATTTTACATAAAATATGCTCCAATCCCTTTTCTTTTAACCTATATTTTATTTCTTTATTCCCTTGTTGTCATATGAATTTCATCCTCATATATTATAGCCCTTCATGAAACATTATTTTTGGTTAAATAGTTCTCTTTATTTTAAAGAAACAAAGAGGGAAAATGATCTTTTATATTTACCTATTGCTCTATTATCTTAAGTAATCTTTATTCCTTCCTTAAGATTCAAGTTTCTCTCCAGTATCATTTCCATTTATCTTGGAGAGATTTATTTAACATTTCTTATAGTGCAGAAACTCCTGATGATAAGTTCTCTTAGTTGTCCTTATCCAAAAATATAGTTAGTTTATATTCATTTTGAATATTTTTGTTGAATATAAACTTCAGAATGTATAGAGTTTATTTTTCTAAGTGTGCAAAACATGTTGTTTTGCTGTCTTCTGACCTCTGGACTTTCTAAGGAGACACCTTCCTGTCATTTAAATCATTCTTCCCCTTTAGGTAATGTATCAGTTTTCCCTGGCTGCTTTCAATATTTTCTGTTTATATTTGAATTTATTTCAACTGTTTGACTAAGAGGTATTTAAGCGTGATTTTCTTCATCTATGTCCTGTTTGGGGATCATAGAGTTTCTTGAATTTGTAAATTTATGTCTTTCACCAATTTTGAGAAATTTTTGGCAATTGAAGAAATATTTGAATTTCTTCAAACATTCCTACTGTCCCATTTTTCTCTCTCTTTTTCTCCTGGGACTCCAATTACATATCTGTTGGATATTTTTGCCATTATCCCCACATCCTTGAAGCTCTGTTTATATTTCCAATCTTTTCTCTCTCTTTTTCTATCATCAAGTTTATTGACTCCTTTCTATCATCTCTATTCTGCTATTAAGGCTATCTAGTAGTTTTTTGCTTATTTTAGATATTGTAATCTTCCATTCTAGAATTTTCATTTGATTTTTAAAAAATATTTTCTATTTCTTTGCTATGATTTTTAAATCCCATTTATTACAAGTACATATTCCATTATCTCATTGGGCATAGCTATGATAGTTCCTTGTTTGACATTCCAATCCAGGTTATCTTGGAATAGGTTTCCATTGAGTGCCTTTTTTGGGGGATTGGGTCACACTTTGTATGTCAAAAAATTTTAGCTTGGATTCTGCGCATTGTAAATGTATGTTGTAGAGGCTTTGGATTTTTGTTAAATTTATTATTACCATTTTTATGCTATTTTGAATGGAATTTTTCTTTAATTTTATAACCTCTTCTACAAAAAATTAAAATTAAAATTAAAAAATAATAATAATTAAAAAAAACAGTTCCTGTATCAGGAAGGGACCAGAATAAAACATAAAGCAAAGTAGGGTCTATAAGGAATCTACAGCATTATCTCTGATAGGAGTTGGCAGAGATACTGGCCAATGACTCTGCGTGGTAAAATGAGGTGGTTTAAGGTATTGCTTCCTTCCCTCCTTCTATACCTGAGTAGGAGAGAGCCACCACAAAGCTCTTACCCTGCGATCCCCTTTCTGGGCCGGCCTTTAGTGCCGCTAGTGCTGGTGGGATGTCCTGATGACTCCATGAAGTGGATGAATGGGACATACAGAGGGGGGCAGTCAGCAGAGAAGAGGGCTGGCTTATTGAGGGAGTTGGTCTTCAGTACTAGAAATAGCTTTTGGAAATAGTAGCTCACACCGGTAATCCCAGTGCTTTGGGAGGCTGAGGCTGAGATGGGTGATTGCTTGACTCCAGGAGTTCAAGACCAGCCTGAGCAACATGGCAAAACATGTCTCTACAAAAAGTTTTTAAAATTAGCCAGATGTGGTGGTACATACCTGTAGTCCCAACTACTTGGGTGGCTGAGATTGAAGAATTACCTAAGCCTAGGGAGGTCGAGGCTGCAGTGAGCTGTGATAGTGCCATTGTACTGCAGCCTGGGTGACAGGAGTGAGATCTTGTCAAGACAAAAGAAAAGAAAGAAAAGAAAGGAAGGAAGGAAGGAAGGAAGGAAGGAAAGAAGGAAAGGAAAGAAGGAAGGAAGGAAGGAAAGGAAAGAAAGGAAAGAAAAAAAGAAAGAGGAATAGTAGCTTTAGTCATCACAATCTACCCATACAGGTAGTGACGGCTTTAAATCCTTTTTTAAAGCTATGCTTCAACAAGAGGCAAGTCTACAGAGTTTAATTTAGTACATGTTCCAAAGCATATTCAAAGTTACTTTAAATGTGTTGCCTAAAATATTTTAGGAACAAAGTAGTGTATAAATAAATAATAAATAAATACCTATTTCTGTAAGTGGGTCAAGAAAAGTAGAGATATAACCACTACTCCACAGATATCTATTGGGACTCAAAAAAAAAGGTGCTCCTTAAATAAAAACCCTCCCAAGGGATCTGTGGCCACAAAATACTTCTACCACGAATCCACTGAGTCATAGGACCCATGAGCTAAGGGGGGTTTTGAGGTCATTTGGACCCTATAGCCTAGTACATTGCTTAGGGATAAGTAATAATGATAATAATACAAACCACTTATGTATAGTTTACTATGTACTTTATAACATTAATTTCTTTAAACCTCAGAATAACCTTGGAAGGTAGGTAGTAGAATATGCCCATTTTACAGAAGAGGACAACTGAAGACAGAGGCTTAAATGTCTATCCAACTTTTGCTTAAAGTTACTGCCTTGCAGTTTCATTATGAAAAGGATATGCCTGATATAAAGCTCCCCTTATAAAAATTAGTCCCCAAAGTTTTTCCTCCCTAACAACTCTAATTCATTTTAATTCAATCTGAGCTGTTTCTTCTTCCTCCCAGATAATAGGAATTCCCAACCCAAACTCAGCATGCACTTCAGTCTATTGCCCTCCCTGTATGAAGGCAATGTTTTCTGGACACCATCCCTTAGCATCACTCTAAAGGTTACTGCCTGAATTACAAATTTACCTTTGCCCTTTGCTTCAAGGAAGGCCCCAGTTACCACATTGCTTCTTCCAAGGGTTGGGAGCTCTGGGCAGGCAGTAATTCAGGTCTCTGTAACAAGCAGGCAGTGGCTCTGTTGTCCAGGGGACAGCACTCGATAAACATGCTGTGCTTCGTACTTCCCCCCATTTCCACTTACCTCTGAAACTAATTACCTTGCTAACTGCAAGTCATGCTAATGAGCTGCTGGACGATGGCAGTTTTTGTTCTCCAGGGAAAGGCCACAATGCAGTGGCAGAAACAACGGGAGCCTGGCAAGTTCAGGTCAGCTCTTCTCTGAGACTAAGCTTCGGAATTCTCAAAATACCACTTAGCAGGGAGACGGACTTGGATGCAAATTCCTCCTGGTGCTGAATGTCCTTTAATTAGCATTCAGGGAAATAAAGAAACATGAAGATTTAAAGGTCGCCGCATTAACATCTTACCCCCATTTCTGAATAGCTTGGTGTGTATACTAATCTTCCACCCATTCCTTCTATTAATCACTGTCTCTAAGGAGAATTTGGCCAAAGCAGATTAGCCAACATGTTTCCTGATGGCAAAATTATCCTCCATAAATAATAATAAAAGAAATCCCGGCCTATTTGTTCAACATTAACGTTTTCATGTAAATGAGTGCAATAGGGGTGGTTAAAATTTCAGCTCCCACTGAAAAGAAGTCAGACAGAATTTCTTGTTTCTCTGCAAACTGAGATCAGTGTCAAGACCTTTTTTTTCAACTTTCAAATCTGACCAGTTATCCTTCTCCCTAGAAGGATTTCATTTTACAAAATGCCCATTAGTGACAGACTCTTTTCCTGGATGAACTAAGAAGTCATTACAATATTTCCTTTGCAAACAACGCAATATGTTTTTTAGATTTGAAACCTGTCGAGTCCAGAAGAAAGGCTTTAGGAAACAGTTTGGAATTCAGCATCTTCTGGTCACTGTACCTGTATCCCACTCTACCTTAGTCCCCCACCATTTGCAATAACCTCAAAGCCTTTCCCTTGAAATAGTACCTTTCCATACTGCCCTGCTCTCCTAGTCCCTGAATGAGTGAGAAGAGGACAAATTACACAGCCGAGCCCCAAATTCCCACAATGTTTGTTCAGAGAAAAAAGAGTCGCTAGGGGTTTCCTTCCAGAGGTCTTCAAATGGACTTGTACTGCTTCTTCAGCTCTGCCCTTTCACGGGAAACATTTTACACTGTATTGTGAAAAGACAGTCTCAGAGAAAACCCATCCCTGGTGCTACCCTTGTACGGAGACATCTCAGAATCTGAGGGGCTGGGGGTCTGGACACCAACCATTCTGATCAGTGAGCATAGCCTTGAGCTTTGGTAGCCAAAAAAACAACACTTGTTTCTACAGCACATTCCATCGTGTCTCTTCTGCACACACTCACTACCTCTAGTAAAAAAAAGTTTCTAAAGCTGATGAGAAGAGGAATGGATGTCCTGACAATTCATCTCTGCAATAATTTTTTTTTTCCAGCAAGCAGCCAAAAATCATTCCAAACCAGCAGCTGTAAAGGTCAGGAGGGAAATTTGTTGCTGTCCTTGAATAATTTCTTACACACATGAGGAGAATATGATAGAACAGGGAAAGGAATGGATGCCTCTTTCTTAGGTGTCAACCTGAAAGGCATGAGACCTTTCCTTCCCTGCCTCCCCACCCACCTGCTGGCATCACTCACGCCATGCCAAGGTATATTATTATCCAGACCATAAGAGCATTATTGATTCACTGACTTTCACAGACCAGAGTCCTACCCAATGGACTCTGTTATTACAAATATAATAAGAAACTGGACTTTTCTTGTTAGACAATTCCAAGTTTTATTGATTCCATCACTTCTGTCTAATGGTACACAACCAGGAACAATAAATCTCAAAAAATGATTGAAAGCAGAAATCAAATGTGTGTTTTCCAGTATTCATAGGCTGGTCCAGTCCTCTCCTCAGAGGAAGGAGTGAACAAAACATTACATTTTGGCTGTGCATCAGGAGAAGTCCCCAAGAGGTACACAGTCACATTCATTGTTAAAAATAAAGAAGTTTAGGGTCCACCAGAGAGAGGGAAAAGGTTGCTGTGCACATAGGGTTTCAAGAACTTCTAATAAAGGAGCTGTACAATGGCTGTTAAGAGCAGACAGAGCCATACACCATCCCTAACTGTTACTCAGCCCAGTTTCCTGATGCCCATAGGCCAGTGGGCGATGAGACCTTCATTAAATGTCCCTTGGAGGGACATTTAAGGTCTCCAGAATATAGTCAACCCAGCAGCAGAAGAAAGTGAAAGTGACTGTAGCTCAGTTTCCTTGATCAAAAAGACAAGCATACACCAATAATTATATACAGGGCAGGCTGGCACTTAATTGAACTATGCCTACAAACAAATAGGATGACAGAATTAACAAAATGTTTGAGCAAAATAATTGTAATGAACAATGTAATACTTCTGACCCTTCGTGGTACCTAGGCTTTATTTGGCAGAAGAATTCATCACCAGATGGAAGCAGTGAGTCCTCTGAGTCCTCCTGTGACCCTACCTTCTTTAGATCCACCTATGGGTAGAGCTGGGGTCACAGTAACAGCAATGTCTCATCTGTGAGGTCCTCAGCACTTCTGGAAGTCCCAGGGCATGTCTACTGTATGCTGATGAACAAGCTCCCTCCTGTGGGGCACAGCACATGCTTCGCCCAGAGCTGGGACCCTGCTGTATCGCCACCAGCACCCTGGCTTTCCACAATGCTATAGCTGCTTGGTTTATGGCAAATTGAGGTTAAATTCTCTCCTCCCATTTCAGTAATTCTTGCTAAAGCCATGCTTTCTGATATTTACAGTTTTCAGTAGGACAGCACTTGCAGTTCCTACCACTAATTCTCTCTCTGCTTAAGTTCTACAGAGTATCCAAATCTAGCAATGGACCATATACTGTCCTTAGAGCCACTGCACTCCTCTGATGATTAAGGCTGTGACTCAGCCAATTCAGCATATCCAGCTCCTTCTTTGTTTTTGTTTTTTGAGACAGTGTCTCACTCTGTCATCCAGACTGGAGTGCAATGGCATGATCTCGGCTCACTGCAATCTCCGCCTCCCAAGGCTCAAGCGATCCTCCTGCCTCAGCCTCCCAAGTAGCTGGGACTACCAGCATGCACCACCACCCTCAGCTAATTTTTGTATTTTTTGTAGAGACAGGATTTCACCAGGTTGCCAGGCTGGTCTCAAACTACTGGGCTCAAGCAATCTGCCCACCTTGCCCTCCCAAAGTGCTGGGATTACAGGCGTGAGCCACTAGGCCCAGCCTCCTTTTTCCTTTAGGATACTTTCTCTCCAAGGGGTTTCCTTAGCTTGTTCACAGAAACTTGTGCCATGTCATCCTATGGTCCAGACAAATCATAGCACCAGCAGTGGGCAGGTATCAGACAAAAGCAGGGCTTCTGCTTATCTTTGTATAGGAAAATTCTCCCACACCCTCACAGAGGGGGCCCCATGGTGGCATGAGACCCTGGGGCAGGGAGTCAACACACAATGTGGGATCTTCTCTCATATTTATTTGCTTCATCTGATCTGACACACCTGTAAACTATCAGAGGGGCTCTCTGATGGAGGCAATACTTCACTGTTTCTAGAGAGATGGTGCAGACTTTTGAATCTAAAATTTAAAACCTTCTTGAACTTTCCTAATGAAATGAATTGAGTCAAGGTTTGGTTGATGGAATAGCAAGGAGTAACTTCCACGTTTTCTGTGTGGTATTTGAAGTCCTTCTATTGCCTATCAGGTTCACCTGCTCACAAGAGTCACTCTGGAAACATTTGCTGAGCAAAACTGAGTTCTACTCCACTTCTGCACCTCCAGGGAATAGCAAAAGAAATGAGAGACAGAAGTGGAAAGGATTCCTGTTCAACTCAAGTCCTGAACCAAATCCACCATTCTTGTATCTGCTAAACAAAAGGCCAACATTTCCACCAGAGCAGGTCCTCATATCTTGTTTACTGTTGGAAAGCTGAATGCACAGAACAGCTCTAGACAACCCAGCTGAAAATGTTTCTCATAGTTTCATATTTTAAGTTGATGCTTAAAATAGTAAACACATATCTTATATTTACCAAGAACTTTAGGTTTCAGAGTACTCCTTAGCATTTATCTCACCCACAAAAGACTTGTAGATGACAGTCTTTTTCTTCCTATTTTAGAGCGAATTTATTCCTATTTAGTGTATGGAACCATTTACTCACACACTTACTCACTCTTTCACTTCCCCATCCATCCAGTCATCTATTTTCTATTCTTTCCATGTCAAACCTGAATTACATCCATTTTTTGCCTGTTTTTTTTGTTTGTTTGTTTGTTTGTTTGTTTTTGTGCCACAGTTACAACATGAGCAGGAGAGGGTAGAAGCTTACAAACTTTCTCCCTAGCCCATCTCTTCTCCATCAGTCAGGATTCAACCAGAGAAACAGAAACACTATGAGATAATAGGAGATTTATTGGAAAGGACTGCTTATGTCACAGTGGGGCTGGCTAGGCAGGCCCAAAATCTACACAGCAGGCCATCAGGAAGGGTAGGCTGGAATTCTCAGGCACTGGCTGAAACTTCAGTCCACAGGTAGAAATGTCTTCCTCTTCCAGGAAACCTCAGCTCTGCTTCCAACGCCTTTCAACTGATTGAACCAGACCCACTAGATTATCAAGGATACTCTCCCTTACTTCATGTCAACTGATTATGGACTTTAATCACAGTTACAAAATACCTTCATGACAACACCTATATTAGTGGTTAACTGGGGCTGTAGTCAAGCGAAGCTGACACACAAAACTGACCTTCATACCATCCACAAGACAACACTTCAAACTCACTAGTCTTTCTTTCCTCAAGCTACCATACTCTTCAGGCATTCAGAATTATAACTGCACTTTGAAACACAGCATTATGGGCAACATCCACATTTTAAGAGCTGTTAATGTGAAGTGTCTCTGACTGTTTTTAACATTTTTTAACTCCCTCATTCCTACTGAGAGTATTCTCAACATCCATCATGTCCCAACCCTGGACCCTATCACATGCACCTAGTCCACCAGCACACTTTCAGCCCCAGTCACACTCCACCTGGTTTGGTCAATGATGCTCTAGTAACATGAATGTCCCCTCTCTGACACTCTGACATTTATCCTGACTTAACCTGTCTTTTCAATTCCCACTGCTGGGAAACACCAGTTCACCCATTTCCACCATTGTTTCTATCTATCTGTATCTGTCTGTCTCTCTCTGTCTATTGTAATATCCTAGAAATTCATTGAATGAGGTCAAGAACTGATGCCGTAATGAATGTACATTCTCCACCCTAAACGAGTCTCTCACTGCTACTTGGATTTTTACCCACCTCCATCTGATTCCCCATCGCTCCTCCAGTTTAGGAAATCTTCCCACTCTCTTCAAGCCTCCAGCTGCCCCTTCTCTGCAGGTGACCTAGAGTCCTAATCAACTGGTGCTGCAGAACACGAATTTTCCCCCCTCTTCCCTCCATTTCTAAATGTCTCTGTATCTTCCCTCACCTTTTCCTCCCTCCTTCCAATTACAGAGATAGTTCTTTCATTTCCCTCTCTGATCCTCCTTTACTTATATTAACCATCCTAAGACTCTCAACTCTTCTTGGATTTTGTTTCTTGTTCTATCAGCCCCTCTCTTGTATCCAAGTTCTCCGCTCTTTATTGCTTTTCTCTCCATTATTAAAAACACATACAGCATTATTCTCTTCTGAAACGTAACAGAACAAAATCCTTCTCTATGTCCCCGCTTCTTCCTGAAGTTATTTCCTCTTATCAGTTGCCCTCTCTACATCCTCAAAAAGCCTTCTCTGTCCACATTTATTCTATCCATGGCTCTTGCCTCCTCACCAGAGAAATCATTCCCTTGAACATCAAGTGACTTACCAGGCACCCAACCCAATGGTCATTTTGCAACACCTGACTGTTAAATCTCCCTCAGTTTCCAAGACCTGGTAATTTCTTGGACTCCTCTGCCTCTCTTGACTACTCCTTGTCTCCTCTTACCAGTGATTCTCCTTTGTTGCACATTTATAGATTATAGGAACCTACATCTTTCAAATGGAGTATTAATACCCATGAGGCTTCCCTATGATGCTGCAGGAGGATGTGAAGACACAAGATAACCAGAGTGTGTATAAAGTGGAGAAGACACATTTAAAAATAATGACAGGGACCCTTTACAGAGAATTCAAAACTAGCTATGACATTTAACACAAGTCTTCTAAGAAATAGCACATTTTTAGCAGGACGCTTTAAGCCACACCCTCCAGACTACCCACGAATGCTATTCACCACATTCTGACACTAGACTTTGGCGGAAAAGTCTCCGAAACTTTGACCACATTATCTTATTTGACCTTCATGACAAATCTATTTTCAGGACACTATAATTATTACTCAGTTTTGCAGGTGAGGAATATGAGGGTAGAGCAGGTTCCTTAATTAATCTGGGGCTTCAGTTATCAAGTGCTACATTTAAAAACATTCCAAACTTAGTGGTTTGCAACAACCAATTTATTATTTCAAATGATTGTGTGGGTGGACTGGGGATCAGCTGGACAGTTCTTTTGCTGGCCTCACTTGGGATTTCTCATGATGCTGCATCAGATGGTGGCTGGGCTGGAATGTCTTAGAGGCTCACTCCCATGTCTGGCACCTGGCTGGGGACAGCTTAAAGGCTGGGCTCAGCTGGGATGGCTGGGTCTCTCTCTCCATGGGGTCTCAGGGCCTCTCCCTCTTTATGGGCTCTCCAGCAGGGTAATTGGATTTCTCACATGTCACTCAGAGTTACTCAAAGAGCAAAAGTCTTCTTGGAACTTAAGTCCAGAACGAGCACAGTGTCATTCCCACTGCATTCTTTCGCTTAAAGCAAATCATTGGCCTATGCCAGGTTCAAGCAGAGGGGAAGCATGGTCCATTAGAAACTGCCAATATGACCCACTACTGGACTTGTCTGAGTGACAAAGCTGGGGCTTGGGACCAGGTTTTCTTTAATTTTACCTTTTAAAATTATTTTTTGCTGTTACTTGGTGATGAACAACCTCATTTATGTAGCTGTTTAATGTCTGAGATTACCTCCTAAATGTCCAAAATTGGTGTTACTAGATTTAATAATATGAATGCTTTTATAGCTCTTGATGCATACTGCCAACTACTGTCCAAGACATTTAAACTATTTTATAAAGAGATTTGTATATATCATATGAATAAACAATTTTCCTATCCCTTCAATAGAACTGAATATTATCATCAAAGTTTTTCCAATTTAATTAGCAAGAAGTGATATTAATACTTCAGTCTGTATTTCCTTGAGTAGTGAGGCTGGCCATTTGCATACATTTATTTACCTATTATAATTCTTCTTTTAGGAATTGTGTGTCCATGTCTTTTGCCCATTTGCCCTTTGATATTTTGCCATATTTCTTGTCAATTTTATGGTGCTTTATATAATAATACAATTTTCTATTGCCTATACATCTTTAATAATTTTTTTTTTAGACGGAGTCTCACTGACACCTGGCTGGAGTGCAGTGGCATGATCTCGGCTCACTGAAACCTCCACCTCCTGGGTTCAAGCGATTCTCCTGCTTCAGTCTCCTGAGTAGCTGGGATTACAGGCATACACCACCAGACCCAGCTAATTTTTGTATTTTTGGTAGAGACGGGGCTTCACCATGTTGACCAGAATGGTCTCGATCTCCTGACCTTGTGATCCGCCTGCCCTGGCTTCCCAAAGTGCTGGGATTACAGGTGTGAGGCACCTCGCCCAGACTTAATAGTTGTCTTTAAGTCACAGTCTTGAATATAACAATCTTCTCCTAACAATGAAAGAAAACAGTCAATCAATGAAAAGAAGAGTCAGCAGTTCCCTACTGTGTAACATAGCAGTTCCCACCACCTTCTCACTCAGGCATCTGTGACAGATGGCAGTCACATGCCTAACACATCACCATACACCCTGGGTTATGCACATTTTGCACATTTGTTGTAACTTTACCCCTTTCTTTCGCTTTTAAAAAAGTATATTAAAATTTTCTATTTCTCTGCTGTGATTGCCTATTTTTTCATCCATTAAAAGTATATTTTAGTTTGATATACTCCCACTTGTTTATTTTTGCTTTCGCTGCCAGTACTTTTGGTACAATATCCAAAAGAATTCTTGCCAACACCAATAAAGCAGATATTTCCCCTGTGTTTTCTTTTAGGAGTTTTATGGTTTCGGATCTTATGTATAAGTCTTTAATTCATTTTGAGTTGATTTTTGTATATGGTGTAAGATAAGGATTCAATTTCATTCTTTATCATATGAAACTTCATACCCTTTGACCTCTGTACCTTTTGACCCTTTATCATGTGAATATCCAATTTTTCCAGGACCTTTTGTAGAAAAAAAATATTCTTTTCCCATTGTATCTTTTCGGTGACCTTGTTGAAGATCTGTTGGCCATATATGCGAGGCTTGGTTTCTGGGCTCTCTGTTCCATTGGTCTATACATTTATTTTTATACCAATAGCATACTGTTTTGATTACTATTGTTTGTAATATAATTTGAAATTAGGAAGTGTGATACTTCCAACTTTGTTTTTCTTTCTCAGGATTGTTTCAGCTACTTGGAGGTTTTTTTGTGATTCTATATGAATTTTAGGATTTTTTTCCATTTCTGCTAAGTGAACTAAACCAGAACAGAAAGAAAAATGCTGGATAATCTCACTTATGTGGAATCTAAACAAAACAACAACAACAAAAATCCCTTGAATTCATAGAAACAGAGAATAGAAGGGTGGTTACCAGGGGCAGGGTTGGGGGAAGGGTTATAAGAGAGAGAATGGGGAGATAGAGGTCAAAGGGTACAAAGTTTCAATTATGTAGGATAAATAAGTCTAGAAATCTAATGTACAGCATGAGGACTATGGTTAATAATATTGTACTATTTAGTGAAAAATTACTAAGAGAATAGATTTTAGGCCCTTTTACAAAAAAAAAATAATTGTGAGATAAAGCATATTCGAGCATGGTTATAGCAGCTGCTTTTCTACCAATGTCTACATTGCTCTTTTCTAACAATTCTAATGTCTACATTATTTTGAAGTTAACATCTGTTGATTGTCCTATCCCTTAGGAATGGGTCACATATTCCTGGTTCTTAAGTACTTTTGGACTTTGTCTTTAACACATCAATACTATGTTGTGCAGACTCTTAATTATTTTACACTTTTTCAAAGAGTGTTTTTTTTTCTTTAGAAAGCAATCAACTTGGTTAGACTCAAAATGCACACTCTGTCTGCCCAGGGTGTGGGAGGATTTAGGGGAAAGAATCTAGGGCAACTGGAATCACTGGAGAGTAATGGGGAACCCCAGTGTACTAGTCCCTTTTCATACTGCTGCAAAGAACTGCCCAAGACTGGGTAATTTATAAAGGTTTAATTGACTCATAGTTCAGCATGGTTGGGGAGGCCTCAGGAAACTTACAATCATGGTGGAAGGGGAAGGGGAAGTAAGGCACTCCCTTCACAAGGTAGCAGGAAGGAGAAGTGCCAAGTGAAAGGGGAAGAGGTCCCTTATAAAACTGTCAGATCTCGTGAGAACTCACTCACTTTCATGAGAACAGCATGGGGGAAACTGCCCCCATGATCCATTTAACTCCACCTGATCTCTTCCTTGACATGTGGGGATTATGCAGATTACAATTCAAGACGAGACTTGGGTGGGGACCCAAAGCCTAACCGTATCACCCAGAAAGCAGAAAACCAGACAAGGGAATGCCAGATTCTGAGTATAAACTATGTCCAAGGCTTTGGCTGACTGCTGAGCCACACAGAGGATTTAAGGAAAGGCTCCACCTTTAAGGAAAGGATAAGATTTAAGGAAAACCTTTCCTTAAATTCTCTTACCAGAGAGGCACAGACTTTGTATTGAAGTTTTAACTTTGTGCCAACATTATGATTGCCCTGAGGGTAAAACTCAGCAGTCCAAATTTGACTTCCTTTCTTTTCTGTTCTTCTACACTCTCCAGAGCCCTCAAAGAATAGTTGTTTTTTGGGGGGATTTTTGGTATGGACTTCTTTGTTGTTATCTGTCAGAGGGTCAGGCTATTAGATAAAAAACTTACTTCACCATACTGGAAGCAGAACTCTTTCAGAATATGTGCTTGTTATGTGCAATAGAAAGTTCATAAAAATAAACATAGTATTTGTCCAAAGTGAGGAAAGGAATATTTTAGTTTAGGGAATCACGACTTACTCACAACTTTTTGTTAATCATGGCTGTGGAAGTGCAAAATGTTGCAAGTATAATAGCATTTTCTTCTATATTAATTGCCTACACACACTTCTAAGAACATACACAGTTTTTGTAACTCTTTTTTTTCTGTTTGTTCTGGTTAAACCCACTGAAATATTATGTCTATCTGTTAAATATGTATGACATATTAATATTTAAATACATATATTTATATATTTTAAATATATTTTTGCTGTGAAAATATTGACATATAACCAGTCTCTCTCATCATTAGATCTATTTGACAAATATTCTCATGTGGATTTCCAGTAATATTTGGGTTTTTTTCTCCACACAAGCAGACTCTGATTAAATTGGTTTATGTTGGCTGCCATAAATATTTGCACCTATATCATAACTACCACATAACATTGTTGGTATAGTACCTAGGTTTTGTTGCTATTGCTCTTTGTTGTTTGTTTTGGTTTGTTTAGAATTCCTGTACTGGGCCGGGCACGGTGACTGGAGTGCAGTGGCACAATCTTGGCTCACTGCAACCTCTGCCTCCCAAGTTCAAGCTCACACCTGTAATCCCAGCACTTTGGGAGGCCGAGGTAGGTGGATCACCTGAGGTCAGGAGCTCGAGACCAGCCTGACCAACATGGTGAAACCCTGTCTCTACTAAAAATACAAAAATTTGCCAGGTTTGGTGATGTATCCCTGTAATCCCAGCTACTCGGGAGGCTGAGGCAGGAGAATCACTTGAACCTGGGAGGTGGAGGTTGCAGTGAGCCAAGATTGCACCACTGCACTTCAGCCTGGGCAACAGAGCAAGACTCTGTCTCAAAAAAAAAAAAAAGTATTCCTATACTAAGTGGTGTTAGTAAGTTCCACAAGGATCTGCAGATTCCAGTGGGAAATCTGGAACCAGTGCTCACTAATAGACTTCTCCATAAATTCCCAAAAGGAGGAGGACTTTGTCGTGTTTGGGGAAGATCAATAGAATTTTGGTGCCTGGTAGAGGTGGAAGACTCCAGTTTCTTCTTGATCAAACCCCATAAGAACATTGGTGATATCAGCGGTATCCTGTGTTCTGATATGAACATGAGAACTTTGGCCATATCCCTAGTTTCCTCACTCTCACATGTTGGCCACCACTTGGTGCACCTGCTACAAATGAGTCTTGCAGCACCTCCCAGGAGGGCAGTGATGCCTAACTTCAGACCTAAAGTCCATTTCTGCCAGTGAGTTTCCCATAAAGAGAAAAAAGAGTAAATATACCTTTTTCAGGCAAGCAATACTCACCCCATTAAGACTCCAAAATAACGACTGCTTTAGTTAACCATCTGCAACTAAAAGAATCATAGACACTAATATGTAATTCTTGTATTATGACCAAATATTTATGTAGATGCCTCTCCAAGGAGTAAACATATGTACATATGTTCAGTGCCATAGTTTCAACTCAGGTGCTATACTACAAAGCCAATCAGCTTGCTGTGCTGTGTCCACACTGTGATGGCTCTCACAGCTGACCAAGTACTTGGTCATCCTTACAGCCTCTTTCTTCTTCTTTTACCATGATGTCAAGCATACATGTCAACTCACAGCTGAAAATTGCTCCCCTTCCAGAAGCCTCCCCAGCAATTTCCTTTTATTGCTACAGAACATAGATCAGCAGGTCAGTGCTGCATTATTGCGCACTTGTTTTTATATCACTTCCTTGGTTAAACAAGATTATTGAGCACATGACTACCTTCACTCCCACAATCGCTTAGGTGGACCTGAGATTTTTGTGATATCCCAGACAGGTAGCCTGAAAAACAAAAAGATTATGAAAAATCTTTTTTATTATATAGCTAATTCTATTGTGTTGTGGAAAAATTATAAAATATAGAAAACAATAAAAATTACCCATAATTCTACCTGTAAGCAACACTAGCTGTTAGCATGTTGGTATTATTCCCTTCTAGAGAACACCGCATATAACTGTAGACAGATGTAGAGATAAATATGGATACAGACCCAGATGTCGATGTAGATATAGATGTATTGGAAAAACGTACAGCTTGTTTTCTAGTCAACTTTGAAAACTGACAAGATCATGAATGGTTATGAAGATAACAATTCCATGGGGAAATACAAGTTAGATACTGTGATAGTGTTAATTTTAGGTATAATTTCACTGGATTAAAGGATACCCAGATAGCTGATAAAGCATTATTTCTAGATGTGTTTGTGAGGGCATTTCTAAAGGAGATTGGTGTTAGAATTGATGGACTGAGCAAGAAAGAGTCATCTACAGTCTGGATGGGCTCTACCCCATCAGCTGGGGACCTGGATAGAACCAAAAGGCAGAGAGACTAATTCTCTCCTCTCTTGAAACTAAGACACCTTTCTTCTCCTGCCCTTGGACACTAGAATCCCAGGTTCTCTGGCCTTTGGACTCTGGGACTTGCACCAGCACTGCCCCCAGGTTTTCAGGTCCCAAGCCTTGGACTGAGAGTGACACCGTTGACTTCTCCGGTTCTAAGGCCTTCGGACTTGGACTGAGCCACACTCCTGACTTTCTTTTTTTTTCCCCCTTTTTTTTTTCCCTTCCTTTCCTGGTTACAGCTTACAGATGGTCTACTGTGGGACTTTTTAGCCTCTACAATCACATGAACCAATTCCCCTAAGAAAGTCCCCTCTATCCACGTATCTATGTATCTATGTATCTATGTATGTATGTATCTATCTATCTATGTATCTATCTATCTATCTATCTATCTACCTATCTATCTTTCGGTTCTGCTTCCTTAGAGAACCCTAATTAATACGGATATTTTACATTAACAGATACTCCACCAGTTCTTAGGTTAAATTCCAAAAGACTACTTTTCTTACCTGGAAAAGAGGAAAGGAATATTGTCAATTCACTGGCTCTAAGGCCTTTCCTGGATACAAGGAAAGTTAAATGTAAACATGAGTTGCTGGGGGAATGTCATGTAATCTCCTCTAGCTGTCTTAATAGAAACAGTAACAAAGCAATATAAATTCTAGTACATAAGGACAATGTAAATGTGGCCTTCTGAAGGCAGGGATACAATGGCAAAACAATTCTCCAGGTTGCCACATGAAATTCTGCTTCAATCTAGGGGGGTCTCGTGGCAAGGTGGGCTGAGTCATGAGCCATGAAACCCTGTTCTAATTAACTGCTTCTGTGACCACAGGAAAGCCAGTTTACCCCTCTGAGCAGCAACATCCTGAGTTTTAAAATAAGGACATTATAGGGGAAATCATCCATGAGAGGATGTAGCACATCAGCTGTGGTCATGAATCCTTACCTCTAGACAAGAAGAGGCTTGCTTCCTATTGGTTTCTAAACCAGTTTTTTCTTCCTCATGAGACATTATAAATAGAAACTTCTCTGAAGAAGCACACACACAAACTTTTTTGGAGTCTGTATCACTTGAGACTTATCAGTTTCTTAAGGATTGGCAAAGACTTTCTGACAAAATAAAGACACACACCCCCATCCCACATCTTTATACTCATAAAAAGATTTTATATGATCATATGACATTTCCTGGATTTGGTTTGGACTAGAAAATACAACACAGGATGAGAACCAAAAATTTCAGAGGTTTCAAAACTCAGACAGTAGAAAAATCAATGCAAACTATCGGAAAAACTGGGGAGAAATGAACCTGATCAGTGCCTGCCCTGCACTGTCTCTATGTGGTACAATGCTATCCCTGGGGGGAAGGTCTTCATAGAACAGAGTAGACATCCCAATATTCACAGAACTCATCACTTCCACACATAAAGGCAAACACACTCTTTTATAACCCTGGCATTCTTTGGATAGGATTTTCTTAAACAGTATTGTAACATATTTATTAATATAGGGTTTCTATTTTTATCCCCCTTTGGGTATGGCAGAGAAACTAGAGGAAAGAATGAGTTGGTGAGGTGGAGAGTCAAGTGTACTCCACCATGTTCTCTAAAACTTGAGGGCCTGAGCCTCAGTTTCTCAACTGTAAAATGTAAACAGTAATTCTCAGTGAGGTGACATGGTGCTCAAATTACATAACAGATCTGAAAGGGCTTGACAAACTGGAAAGCACTATATCATTACAGGGTAATGTCACTACAAAAGATGAAAATCTCCTTTTTGTACACTAAGCATATGTGACATCTAAGATTTCTTCCTATAGCACCTAAATGTACCTGTTTCATTATACTTACTATACTACCAATCTAGATCCCTTCTCTGAGCTCCAGAGTGTTCATCCAATTGCTTACCTGACATGCCGACTGGGATATCTTACAGTTACCTCAAACTCTACAGGTCCAAAAGCAAATGCATGATCCTTCCTCCTCAAGCCTGGTCTTCTTTCAGCATTCCCTAACTCAGGGAATGGGGACACCTTTTATCAAACAATGCAAGCTAGAAAATGGGGAATTATTGACATCTTTCTTTCCATCACCATAGGCTGAATTCAAAGACCTAAGGTAAAAAAATTACAGTTTTTGACTTTGCAAATTTAACAAATTAAATAGTCTTTTCCACAAAGCAGTCTCCAATGTTAAAAGCAAACAAACAAAAACAACTTCATATTGAATTTAAGGACTCAGGACTCCTAATGCAACTAATGGTGACCCACCATAGCACCCCAGATTTCTCGACATGTACATACTATTAGGCCCTCCCCGAATCCGTGCTTCTTATATTTGAGTGAAGATTTAGGTGGGGAAAAGAATCTAGAGACTGCCTATAAATACCATTCAATCGATACCAGCCAAATCTTTGACTGGATTAAAGTCAGGATCTGAAATGTGTATTTTGGAAATTCATTCATTTCCCTACGTCTGTGGTTCCCTCGCTCTCTTAGTAAAAATGATAACCTTGTCATATATGAATGAAGTGGGATGGAAGTCTTCAATCGTCAGTCAGGTTAGATAGGTGAGGTAGGGGTAGGGGCAGCAGACCCACAAAACTGAGGGAGACAAACATTAGGACCAGAAGGCATAAGAATTAGTGCTACCATCAACAGCCAAGAGGGGATTTAACTATGCTACCCAATGACATGCTGGGAGCAAAGGGCAAGACTGGACAAAGGAGTGGAGTGCTCAGCAGGGAAGGAGGGCTCCCTAGACACCCCAGACCAGGCCAACCGGGCCTCCTAGGTGAGTATCTGAGAGCAGGGCTGGAAGGCTGGAGGGCAGGTTGATGGCTATTACTATAATAATAGGCCTAGAGCTGAATCAGGGAGCAAAGCTGGGGACAGGCTTCTTTTCTCTTTTCCACCAATCATTTGCAAAATAAAAGTGTAAAGCATTGGAACATTTGCAGAAAAATTAAATCTTAAATATAAGCTCAATACATAACAGATCAAGGCAAGAAATGCTGCTCTAGTTACAGAGATGTGGGGAGATTGGGCTCCACTTTGTCTACTGGAGATGGGAGAGGTCCCTTTCTACTCCTCTTAATCACTGTGGATGGAGTCGGGGGGTGCAGAGGTCGGGAGTGGAGACATTGAGCCTTTTCTTCAATCCTTACCCCATCCCTGACTGATGAGAGAAAGATTTGTTAGTAAACTCTTGCCTATGGTTATTTGCCTTCAATCCTGGCCAAGAAAAAAAGCAAATGGGAATGCTAAATCTTATTAAAGATCCTGGCAATGTTGGCCACACCTGGAGCCAAACCAAAAAAAAAAAAAAATCCCTGATAGCTAGCAGGCTTTAAAGAAGATAAGGAGGAAAAATATATTGCCCATATATTCCCTGGCATAAATTTATGGTGTAGAATTGTGCAATGACAGCCGTCATGTGAACAAGGGTGACCTTGGGCTTTGACTGCACATAATGGTTACCACTGAGGCAGAAAGTTCAGGGCTGTGGATCCGAAGCTGTCCTACAGTGAGCTGGTGTTACAGGAAGTTTCTGTGACAACAGTAAAGAGAACACACTCAGTGCTTGTGTCCAATAAGCACACTAAGTGCGGGGCTGAGTATCTGCTACATATTGTAAATAATGGCAATAAAAACACAGATGAAGGTGCAGGGAAAAGCCACTCATTCTTTATTGGTGGGAATACAAATTGGTCCAGCTTTCCTTGAGAAATCTGGCAATAGTCATCATTTTAAGCATAGATATTCATCAGCACTGCAATTCCACTTCTCAGAATGTATCTTGTAGAAATACTCAACAAGTATACACATATATAGATAGATGAGATTTTTTGCAGCATCATTCTTCGTAGCAAAAAGAAAAAATGGAAGTATTAAAATAACCATTAGTAGAGAGCTTGTCAAATATATTATGAGCAATACTCAGGATGGAACCCAGCATCGCTTTTAAAATGGAATATATCCATATATATGAATGTGGAATTAATTATCAATATAGTAAGCAAAAGACAGTTTCAGGCAGTATGTATAATTCCACTTGTGTATAAAAAGCTCAAGATTATATGCATTTATATAATCCATATTGACGGCTCTGGAGTCGTGGTTAGGCAATGCCATAGAAAAAGATCGATAAACAGCCAATAATTTTAACAGTGTTTTCCCCCTTGGGAACAAGAGTGCAGGAATAACTCAAGGAATCTTCATTTTAACTTTATTGTGTTCAGTGTTATTTGAAAATTTTCAATGAGAAAACAACAAGACGGGTATGGGAAACATGAGGAAATGACAGTGTCAAGGTTTGTGGCCAGGTTGGACTAACTCCACCATCCATATTCCCTGCTCTGTGTCACAAGCAAAAACATACCACCGTCTATAATATGAATTGCCTAGCACTCTATCTAAGTGGAAACTTTTCGGCAGGTTCCACTCCTGCTGCCACAGTCTGCAGCCAAAATTTTGTTCATTGCTTTATCCTTCTCAGAACGGTGACTTGCCATTTAAAGAGTCTGAAAATTTGCCTGAGATAGAGAATGGGACAAGCTATTTGAGGCCCTGGACACTCGTGACCAGGAATTCGTCCTTGTTTTATTAATCAAAAAGAAAGTCCCCTATTAGCAAGCTAAGCATAAGCACAGGTGAAGCAAACATCAGAGCAGAGTAGGTGTTCAGAAGAAACCTCTTGATCAGACAAGCTCCAAGGCCTGGTTGACTATGCTACCCTTCCTAGCATTTAAATCCCTTGTCTCATGGCTGTAATTAGGTTAAGGAGGGGCTCTGGGTACTTTACAGGAGGGTGTGGACACCCTCGAAGGGTGACACTGGGTCTGGTTCAGGTTAGAAGCCTTAGAAACTGTCTCAGCTTCTCCTGAGCGCCTGGGACATGAATTTCTTGGAGAAATTGGAGACTTGCCCTCCAATTATTTCCCGCCAAACTTCCCTTCCAAAGAGAGCAGAGCCATGACAGAAAGGACCCCTGGGTTTCCTGATCTGCTTTTTCATCCTCTCAAAGCAGACCCTTTTACTAGTGCTGGTCAGGTGTCCACACATGAGCCCTGCTGCTCCAGGCTGTAACATCCTCTTGCGCCTGTCGCTGGTCAATACAAGGAGACTTTCCTACCTTAGAGTGCTGCTTTACTCTTTCTTTATGTTTGGAAAATATCTGTTCTTAATCTCCCTCTTTTCACACTTCACACCTCTGATCACCAATATTTTCCTCAGATATCATCAGTGACAACGTTTATTTATCTGATTCTTAACTGTACCCACTATTGTGGGACTTTTGTACCCTCCTATTTCTCCATCCCTAATCATCTCCATCACTTTTCTTCTGGGAGAGCCTGATCTTCCTCAGAATCCACAGGGCAGTGGTAGCATTGCCACCTGCATTCACCTGCATTCAGCAATGGAGGAGGCAGAATCACCCCAGGGCACTCAGCACGTGGGGAGAGACTGGGCTGGGGCCTTCAGAACACTGGCCTCCCGTTCAATAAAAAGCTGCCCAATGCCTCCCTCACCATCCTACTCCCATAAAACCCATAATCGTTTATGTAAAGTCTTTGTCTTCTAACCTTCAGTAAGATTCTGTGGGAAGTCCTGAGAGAACACATCTAAAATTTGGAGTGTATATTTTCTCTTAGAATTTGGGGCCCCTTTTGGAATTTGGAGTTTATGTCTACCTCTTCAAACAAGTGTTTGCAATACTAGCTGTTGTAGTCAGCTCGGGCTACTGTAACAAAATACCATAGACTAAGTGGCTTAAAGAACAGACATTTGTTTCTTGTGGTTCTGGAGGCTGGGAAGTTCAAGATCAAGACCAACAGTTTTGGCTTCTGGTGAAGGCCTTCTTCTGGCTGGCAGGGATCACCTCCTCACATGGAGGAGAGAGTGAGCTTCAGTCTCTTCCTCTTCTTATAAGAACACTAATCCCATCATAGGCCTCACCATCATAACCTCATCTAAACCTAATCACCTCCCAAAGGCCTCACCTCCAAACACTATCACATAGGGGGTTAAGACTTCAATGTAAGAATGTTGGTGGCAAACAAACATTCAGTACTTAATTCCAGCCTCAGCAACTGTCAATTGAAAAACCTTCATCTCTGTCATGTGAAGAAAATCAAATAGATGGCCCCATGTTTGGGTCCTTGTAATCCACAAGATAGACAACTCTTTGCAAATGGTTACTCTAACTCAGAAAACCTAGGAAAGTGAAGAAAATTTGAAAGTATGTCTCCAAAACAGCCCTGATTGACATGGTAATTGTGCTTACCTGCCCTCCTCCCCCAACACAGACAGACAGACACATTTACTCTGCCCCAGGTTCTGGGAGGTGAGTGTGGTACAGTGGATAAGGGTCACACTTTGGAGGCAGTGGTGGACCAAGCCTGAGAAAACGGCTTTTGCAAGATTTCTGGAGACAACCCTCTTCTGTGGTCTGGTCCATTGGTATTTCTCATTTCCCTGCATAACTCTGTCCATTGTACCCATCCCATTCCAAATTCCTCCTCTTACCTACGTGCTTAAACTGCCAAAATGATTCTATTTGAGGGTATCCACTGGTTGCAGAAGAACATTAAATAAAGTAAACCAAGGATAGTACTGCAACCTACTGCCTTGTCCCCACCCTAGCGCCCTCTTACCTAGCTCTTTCTTGGTTTCCAAAGCGCTTGTCTTCTGATACACGGTAAAATGCCTTGATTCATTATGCTTCTTGTTTATCACTTATTCTTCCTATAGAATGTAAACTTCAAAAGGGCAAGAATCTCGATCTGTTTTCTTTACTGATATATCCCATGCGCCTGTAAGAGGTCTGACATGTAGCAGGGGCTCAAAAATAGTTTGTCAAATTGAATGGAAGTTGCACCTGGGACAGAATTCAAGGTTCTCTTCCCTAATCCCTGAACCCTCAGATTTTCAAAGCTTTTCTTGCTGACGGGTCAGGCCCACTTGTGCCAGCTTGTTGGCACTCGTCTTGGACGCTGGCCATGCTTTCTCCAGCCAACCGTCGTGACACTGATTCATTGCTTGTACACAGCTCCTCTTAGGCACGAAGACAGTCTTCTGTCCATGGGCTTACTGCCGAGCTTAGGAAACCCAGCTCAGATGTGAAACCCTAGGCTTGGCAGCCAGCAGCCAGCAGCTGGCAGCCAGACATGGTAAGCAGCCCCTAGCTCTTTCAGCCATTCCCAAGCACTCCTGGGTATGCCACGAAACTACTCTGAACTTTTCCGCACACGTGCTTTTTCACTGAACATGACTTGGAAGGGAATGAGTGAGCCGTGGTATATTGCTCACCATCAGCTGCTTTGCATGACAGCAAACATTCAGCCATGCCCATGTGTTCAGCACAGGCCTGCCTGGGGAAGTAGGCACAAAGGCTGGGCCAGTCGCCAGCAGGTCTAGAAGTGGGCCCCAGATCTGTGCTCTCTACCAGACAGAAGGGAAGAGGGCTGCAGATTATCACTGGGAATGAAAAACCGAAAATCAGATGGGTGAGGGGACGTATCCAATGTTGCATTGTAAGATGGAGGCAAACCAGGATACAGCTCCTTCCCCTTCACTTCCTCGTCTCTTGGATGTTCAGCATCTTCTCTTAACCTTTTCCCGAGTGGCAGGGCCTGCTTGCATAAGCATGGCTCAGTCACAAAGGGCCTCTGAGACCTTTCTTGCCTAATCTTCTTCACACAGCTCAACTGGTTCTTCACTTAAGACAACTGACTTCCATGACAGTTTCTCCTCTACCCCAGACCACCATTCTCACTCACTCAGCTTTTGCACATCTCTATACCCCTGAGCACCTAACAAAGTTCTCTGCATTAAGTACTCAATAGGCAATCATTAAATAATAAAATCAACCAATAAGTAAGTGAATATGCTGCATCCTCTTAGTGTTGTGGACTTGGGACAAAGTGTCTTTCCATGATTATCACAGTTTAAACACCAACCTAGCCAGACAGTCATACAGCTGACCAGTCCTCACTTCTTAGGACAAATCTCCACTGTGGATATTTTAGGAAATTTGGTGCTGTTATGCAAAAGCAGGGAGCAGAGAGCACAGAGCAGGCCTGCTGTTGAGCACTGGGCTCCTTGAAATTGACGTTCCGAATCAGACCTTCCAGGTCAGCCAAGGTGGGAACAGTACTAAAGAAGCAGGTGCAAGATGGAAGAGAGGATGTGTTTCTGTCCTGGTGTGATTCAACATCAAAGCTGGGCAGTGCTAGGAAATCGCCCACTAGCTGTGCTAATGGGTCAGCAAGCACACAGATAAGTCAAAGCATTTGAGTTATGACAGTAGGTTTTTGGGTTAATTTCTGGAGACAATGTGACAGAATGGAAATATCTCAGGCTTTACAGTCAAATCAACAAGTATTCCTATCTCTGCTCCACCAGTTTCTAGCTGTGCAAGTTATGACAAGTTACTTGACCTTGTTTACTCATTTGTAAAAAGAAGGAAAGTAAATCGCTTGCAGGAATAATGTAAACAGGAAAGGAAACAAAAATGTGTGCATGTGTATGTGTGTTTTTATCTTCTCACAGTACCCAAAACACTGCAAGTACTACATTGCTAGCACAAAACTAAGTTATTTTATATATTCACTCAGTAATAGTTTTTAGACAGTTGTTACATGCTAAGCAGAGGAAATTATGTTTAAGTTTTATCTTAAAATGTTCTAAAATGAGAAACATTCACTTTGAAAAAGTTTCTGGAAGTAGCAGAGGTGTTTTATACAAGTTGCAGGTAAGCTATTATGATATTGTGAAATATACATTTAGTGTTCCTCCCATTTCCTGGCACACAGCTCCTAAAACCCTTGGAATCTCTGGAGTGATAAGAATGTATTTTGTATGCTAATGAAACGACTGCTGGCTGGGGTCCCCTAGATAACTGGGGACTAGTCACTGGAAAGACCCAGGCAGGATTAGAGGGCTGGAACTTTTGACCCCACCCTCCAACCTCTGGGAAGGGAAGAAGAGTCGATGGTTGAGTTGATCACCAATGGCCAATGATGTAATCAGTCATACCTACATAACAAGTTCCATAAGAAAATTAAAGAACTGTGCTAGGCGTGGTGGCTCACGCCTGTAATCCCAGCATTTTGGGAGGCTGAGGCGGGCAGATCACGAGGTCAGGAGATCGAGACCATCCTGGCTAACACAGTGAAATCCTATCTCTACTAAAAATACAAAAAAAAAAAAAAAATCACCAGGCATGGTGGCACACACCTGTAATCCCAGTTACTCGGGAGGCTGAGGCAGGAGAATGGCGTGAACCCGAGAGGCAGAGCTTGCAGTGAGCCGAGATCACACCACTGCACTCCAGCCTGGGCAACAGAGTGAGACTCCGTCTCAAAATAAAGAAAATTAAATTAAATTAAATTAAATTAAAGAACTGGGTTCAGAAAGCCCCCAGATAGCAGAACGAACGGAGATGGCTGGAGGATGGCTCACCTGGAGAGCACAGAAGTGCCATGCCCCTTCCCACATGCCTCACCTAGGTGTCTCTTCCATCTGGCTGTTCATCTGTCTCCTTTGTAATATCCTTTACAATAAATGGGTAAATGTAAGTAAAGTGTTTCCGTGAGTTCTGTGAGCCACTCTAGCAAGTTAATCCAACCTGAGAAAGGGATGAAGGGAACCCTGGGCAGTCTGTCAGAAGGATAAATCAAAACCTGGGATTTTATATTAGCATCTGAAATGGGAGCAGACATGTGGGATTGAGCCCTTAACCTGTGGGATCTGACTCGATCTGCAGGTAGTTTCAAAATTGAATTGATTTATAAGATAGCCAGCTGGTATCTGCTGGAGAATTGCTTAGTGTGTAGGAAACGAAGAAGAAGAAGAAGAAAAAATCACACATCTGGTGTCAGAGGTGTTGTGCCAGGTGAGTAGTGTGTACGAATAGGAAAAACACTTTTTTCCCTCTATCTTTATTAGCTATAATCATTGATAAGAAGACACCAAAAAAAGTCAGTATGCAAAAATCTCTCAGCTTGATCACTACTAATGAGCTGACTAAAGTAACTGGGGAACCACTGCCTTCTGAGTCGAGAGGATATGATCTTGAAAAATTTATCTTCTTAACAAAGGGATACTTGTATAATTTCTCTTTCCTTTTGCACTTGTTGCAAGAAAGGAAAGTTGTAAAAATGTTAAAGATACTGCCCATGTCTTTAGGTCAGGTGTACCAACCTTTTTAAAATTAATGTACATCATGCTTAGAAATCCATTTTCATGACTTTTTTACTGATAATGGTGAGTCAAGAGGTTCCTCACTTGGTGTGAGTATGGAATGTAGTTCAAATATTAATTAAGCCCATGGTGAGTCTTTATTTCAATTACCTTATTTTTTGCCTATCATTCTTTGTGATGCTCCAATGTAGCTGAATTAAAATCAAATGGTTTGGAAGTACATAATTAATTACATTCAGCTTAAATTACAGTTCCTAATTAATCCAAATCTGTTAATATGATATCTGGTGGGAATCAGTTACAAATGGTGGCAGTCACGTAAGGTCCTCACTGGTTCTTTTGTATTAGATAAAGAAGTTTAAGAAAGTTCTGGTTAATAAATCATGGCTTGTGAGCTACATGTTGGACTCCCAGATTACTGGGGATCTGGGCAGCTCAAAGGGAAACTAAGACCATCCTGTAAACACTTCTGATAGGTTAGGCCTGGATTGACAAGCAGTGGGCACTAGTGTTGCCTGCTGGATTCTTCACCCCAGCACGCATGACCAGTTGATCATCATGCTCTCTCCTGCTGAGCCTAAACTCAAATTCATAACAGTTTTCAAAAGCCATCAACAATTGTACCAACTAATTGATATTCAATTAGTTATCTATTGACACCACAGACTTGGTGGCTTAAAACAACACACATGTACTGTCTCACAGTGTGTTAGTCCCTTTACATACTGCTATAAAGAACTGCCTGAGACTGGATAATTTATAAAGATTTAATTGACACAGTTCCACATGGCTGGGGAGGCCTCAGGAAGCTTACAATCATGGTGGAAGGCAAAGGGGAAGCAAGGTACCTTCTTCACTGAGTGGCAGGAAGGAGAATGAACGCAGGAGGAACTACCAGACACTTATAAAACCATCAGATCTCATGAGAACTCACTCACTATCATGAGAACAGCATGGGGAAACCACCTCCACAATTCAATTACCTCCATCTGGTCTCAACCTTGACATGTGGGGATTATGGGGATTACAAGTCAAGTTGAGATTTTGGGTGGGGACAGAGCCAAATCATATCACACAGTTTCTCTGGGTCAGCAGTCTGTGCTCTAAGATCTGTCACAAAGCTGCAATCCAGACATATTATAGGACTGAGGTCTCATTTGAAGCCCGACTAGGGAAGGACTCACTTCCAAGCTGAGGTGGTTGTTGGCAGAATCCAGTTCCTCACAGGCTGCCACACTGAGGATCTTGGTTTCTAGCTGGTTGTTGGCTGGAAGCTCCATTCAGCTCCTCACATGGCTCTCCCCATATGCAGCTCACAAAAGGCAGCTTAGTTTTTCAAAGCCAGCAAGGAAAGCAGTCTTCTAGCAAGACAGACATCACAATGTTGTGTAATCAGGGGCATCCCATAACCTTTGCTGTACTCTGTTGGTTAGAAGCAAGTCATATATCCTGCTCACACTCAAAGGAAGGAGATTAGACAAGGGTGTGAATACCAGGAAGTGGGGATGATAAACGTTACCTTAGACGTGGTTAGCCACACCAGTATTTCAGAGTTAGCAGGGGAAATGACATATTTTTGCCTTTCTTGGCTTAGATAGGCAGAGTGCCTGTGATAGAAAGCTTTCAATAGCTGAATGAGACAGCTTAAAAGCATTTGAAGGCCATGTTAAGTCAGTCTCAGAAGAATATGATGTTAAGGATTTTTGTTTTGTTACAAAGTATCACTCTAATCAAATTCTAAGGATATGCACCAAAAAATATTAGGAAAGACTCCCATATTCAGAAATATGGCAGACAAGTTGTCCAGTATGGAACATCTAAAAATAAAGGATAAAAATACAAGAAAACGCCTTTTAAGGGCATGGTTAAGCCTGTATAGAAATAAATAAATAAATAAATAAATAAATAAATAAATAAATCCTCAGAAATCTAAATGAGAATACACAAATCTAAGAGGCAAGAGAGCACTGAAGCACTTGTCTGGGGCATCTGTTAATTTCCAATGTCCTGAAACTTAGGTTTAAAGGACCGAAGATGTGGTAGGGTGGGGCATGGTAGGAGAAGAGCCTGGGTCTCCAGCACTATGTGAGGCTGGAATGAAGTCCACTGCCCTCCACCCAAAAAAAGCCAGAACATAAGAAAGGACAGACCCTCGGAGGTAAACTAGGGGAAAACATTCATCTTTCAATGGAAGATGATATAAATTGTTTTTGCCTTGACTATTAGCAGAGAAGAAAATAAGGACAAAAATCTCCTCTAAGAATACCTAACAACCGTAAATATCTGTTATGAAGATTTTGGGGTAAGATTTTGCACTAGCACTTCCAAAAAAATCTCACAGTGAAAATTTAGATTAAAATTGTCTTGGAATATAGCTTCCCAAGGCCTTTGGTAGAAACAGATCAAATCCTCTTAGAAGGGATGCATGTTAAATCCACACTTCAATGAATTCCCACAGAATTAGTGAATGTAAAACAACCACAATCACAGCAACAAAATCGCAAAACACATGAGGAAATAAGCCAGTGTGAGCTATCATCTGAAGAAACAAACTGAAAAACAAATCTAATCACTAAAAAGGAGACATGCAAAGGCATGATACAGAAATTATAAGATATGAAATATGAAACAAATATATTTAAAATGTTTAACAATGAAAAAGAAGAACTAAAGATACTAAGGAACAAAAGATTATTATATTTGATTGGGCAAAATTTTTGAAAATACAGCTGCTAGGAACACAAAGACCATAACCAATACTAGAAATTTGGTGAGTAATTTAAATAGCAGATTGGACATAGCTAAAGTGAGAATTCAGGAATTGAAAAATATATCTGAAAAAAATTACACAGAAATTAGCCCAGTGAAACAAAGAAATGAAAAACCTGGAAGAAAGACTAAGAGAAATGAAGGACACAGCAAGAAGGTCTAACCAGAGTTCCAGGAGATAACAGAGAGAATGGGGAAGAGGCAATATTCAAAGAGATTGAAGGGGCATTGGGTCTGGGGTAAATACCCGGGGTCTGTCATCTTGTGCCAAGAAGATTAAGGACACTGACACACTCGAGGAGTGAGTTTAGGAGCAAAGGTGTAATAGGCAAAAGGAAAAGAAAGGAGAGCAGCTCTCTCCCTCTTGTGAGAGATGGCATCCAAAAGGGAAAAGGCAGCCTGCGACAGACTACAGCAGATTTTACAGGCAGGCTTGAGGAGGCAGTGCCTGACTTATTTAGGGCCCACAGATTGGTTTTGACCAGGTCTGATGTTTACATAGTGCGGGGAAGGCTGGTTGCCCCATCTTAATCTTATTATGCAAATGGGCTTTCCACTTGGCTAATGCCATCTTGTCTGCGCCTTACTGCACACACGACTGGCAAAGAGAAGGGAAGATGGAGCCGCCCTTTTGATCATGCCTAGTCCCAGGTAGCCTTTTCCTATTGGCACAGCTGCCGTCATTCACCCGTGCAAGCTTCCAGCTTGCTTGCCTATGTCTGCAGCTCGATTTTACAGGTTGTTCTTTGTTAGAAAAGTAAATGATTTTGGGGCTGCTTTTCATTAAAAGGAAAACTTTTTTTTACTTTCTTATAATAATTTTTTTCTTCATTTCTTCTTAAAAAAAAGGAGGGGGATACATGTGCAGAATGTGCAGGTTTGTTACATAGGTATACGTGTGCCATGGTGGTTTGCTGCACCTATTGACCCGTCCTCTAAGTTCCCTCCCCTCACTCCCCACCAAAAGGCCCTGGCGTGTGTTGTTCCCTTCTCTATGTCCGTGTGTTATCAGCGTTCAACTCCCACTCATGAGTGAGAAGATGCAGTGTTTGGTTTTCTGTTCCTGTGTTAGTTTGCTAAGGATAATGTCTTCCAGTTTCATTGAAATGAAAACTTTACCGAGGACTTCCTTACCCTCACTATCTGCCTAAATACTTTCTTTTTAACTCCTATATCAAGATGACAGATGAGAATTTTCCAGAACTGATAAAAGATATAAATCTTCATATTCAAGAAGCCCAAGAAGTGAATCCAAAGCAGAGTAAATTAAAGGAGGACAAACAAACAAACAAAAAAAAACCCTAGAATTATTGTTAAATTTCAGAACACCAAAGTCAAACAGAAGATCTTATACTGTGAAATATTTTAATCTGCTAAAGAGAAAAGGAAAATTACTTATAAAAGAACAACAGACTGACTTAACACACCTGACTTCTCAGCAGAACCAGTAATAACAGAAGAGGATAGAATAATATACTGAAAGGGTTGAGAACAAATAACTGTCAGATTTCTATTATTTAAAACAATAATAATGTCTAACTTTGGGAACTTACAGAAAAAAACAAACACACTGGGAAATAGTACATGTCTCAGAGTGTGATAGGAGTTAAATTTCTCACACTTTTCTGGGCAAAGAGAAAAACATTAACTTTAGAGTTCATTGAATTAACATGAATATTAAAATTTGTGACTGGACACAGTAGCTCACATCTGTAATCCCAGCACTTTGGGAGGCTGTGGCAGGTGGATTGCTTGAGCCCGGGAGTTCAAGACCAGCCTAGGCAACATGGCAAGAACCCATCTCTACAAAAAATACAAGAATTAGCCAGGCATGGTGGTGTGTGCCTGTAGTCCCAGCTAGTGGAAGGCTGAGGTGGGAGGATGGCTTGAGCCTGGGAGGCAGACAGTGCAGTGAGCCGAGATTGTATCATTGCATTCCAGCCTAGGCAACAGAGCAAGACTCTGCTTCAAATAATAATAATAATAATAAGTCTAAGGTGAACACTGAACAAAATAGAAATAGAGACTATAATTAAAATGAAAAAGTTTTAATATGGATGATAGCCTTAAATAATCTAAAATACAATAGTTCCCCCCATATTCATGATTTATCTTTCCATAGTTTCAGTTGCCTATGGTCAATCATGGTTCACCATTGTTCAAATTTATTAAACAAAAAATCCCAGAAATAAACAACTCATTACTCTTCTGAGTAACATGATGAAATCTTGAGCTGTCCTGCTCCATCTCGTCAAGGATGTGAATCATCCATTGGTCCAGTGTATCCATGCTGTATACACTACCTGTCTCTTATTCACTTAGTAGCCATTTGGTTATCAAATCAAAAAAATATAGTATGTGTGGGGTTTGTTACTATCCATGGTTTCAGGCATCCACTGGAGATATTTGAACATATTCTCCATGGATAAGGGGGGACTACTGTAAGGCAATAAGGGGAGAAAAGAAAAACATGCATAAAATAAGATGGTAGAAAAGAATTCAAATACATCAGTAAATCAATCAATCTAAATGGCCTGACTTCCCTAATTTTAAATTAAAAAGATGATCAGATGGGAGTAAAATTGAGCTATGTAAAAACACACAAAATTGAAACACAATAAAGTTTAAAACTTAAAAATTATATACTTAAGTAGTAACACAATGTGTTATAGCTATTTTGTAGCAGGCAAAAATAGACTTTAAGGCAAAAATCATTACTAGAGATAGAGTCAATATATATAAATAAATGTTTAATTTATCAGGAAAAGATAACAGCTCTAAACTTGTGTATTCCTAATCAGATAACCTCAAAATATGTAAATCAAAAATCCATAGAACTATAAAGAGAAATATGCAATTTACTATCATAGTGAAAAATGTTATCAGCTCTTTCTCAATAATGTATAGACCAAAACCTTGAAGATTTAAACTAAACCATTAAAACCTTGATCTAATGGACTTAAACAGACCATGGTAAGCAATAATTACATTCTGTTCACACATTTTTTTTTTCTAGCAGGCATGAAACCCTGTGGTAGAAACAGGCAGTTGACTCTCAATCCCCCTTCTGAGTTTTCACCTGGGTACAAACTACATTTCCCAGCCTCCTTTGAAGCTAAGTGTGGCCACACAACTACATTTTGGCCAATTGGATACATGTGAAGTGATCTCTGCACGGAAGGGAGGGGGCATGCTCTTCCCCTTCCCTTTTTTCTTTCCTCCTGGCGGGAATACAGTTGGGATGGTACATGTGTGCAAAGAGATAAAAACAAGAATGTTCATAGCAGGACAATTTGTGATAGAGCAAAACTGATAACACCCCAAATGTCCATTGACAGGGAAAGGAATAAATAGATTTGGAAAATCTATACAATGGAAAACTATTCCATTGTAAAAATGAATGAAAAACAGCTATACTTGTTAACATAGTGTAGAAAAAAGCAAACAGAACACAAAGGAATAAATATGATTCTAGCTATATAAAAGAAAACCTAAATACTGTATTTTAAGGGATGCATACAAGTGTTATAAGAAAAAACTATAAAGAAAAGCAAGAGAATAAATTCCACATTCAACAGAGTGGATACCTCTTGATGGGAGACGAGAGATACAGTCGGGGAGGGATGCATAGAGGGCTTCAGATGCACTGGCAATGTTTTATTCTGGGTGATTACACTGGTTATCAGTCTTTATTATCAGCTCTGAAATTGCATATATATGACATATTCTCTATTGTATATATAACATATTTCATAATAAAAAGGGTACTTCAAAAAATGGTTAGAAAGAAAACTACCAGATTTTTCCTAGACATTTATATCTTTAAAAGCCTATAACCATTATGGCTTATCTATTGTTTAATGTTTAACAGATTGAGTAAGTGCTTGTTACATAAAATTAAACTGGAGAAAATATTATTAGGAAGTGGTTCATTGATAAGCCTTGTCGTTTGGAGCAAGCAAAGAAGAGTGGGGAAGAATTAGTGGCAGCATACTCTAACTGCAGGATAAATATCATGAGTAATTAATTCCTTGAGGGCAACTTTGCAACCAGTTGTTCTATAGTTATAACAAAGATCACCTTCTTCCATTAATCTTTAGCTAGAAAGAGTAGAGAGTCACAAAAGCTAATGATTTGTGCTCAACCTTGTCTCTGCCCATCCTCACCTGCTCAGGAGATGTTAATTAAACTGCCTATATTAGCTCCCCTGAGCTGCTTCCATGTTACGCTTTTTTATCCCCGTCCTGAATCCAGTTCCTTTTAAAGGCTTTAAGTTTTTTCACGTAGGGAATCACCCCTCACAAGGCATTCTGAGGCACAGCCTTTGTTTTAAAGGTCAAATTTCATTTCTTTAAAAGGTCTACACTTTTATTTTTCTATTCCCAACAATACAGTATTACTATAAGAAACTAGAGGTTTCTTCATCTAAGGATCCAGAAGTAATGATCTACAAAACTTTATGTGTAAATCACCAATTCCTAGCATAGCGAAACCTGTGCTCAAAATCATTCCTGCTGGCCGTGCTCTGTGTCCCATCTTCTGAGACACTGGCATACTCTGGGTGGCAACGCAAACCTCTCCAGGTAACCACACTGAGGCTTCACGGCCACCTGCTCCCATCTCCCTCCCATCTTAGACCCTCTTTCCTCTCAAAGGTGACCCATATGCCAGGGGCACCTGGCTAGCAGCCCCTCTTGATGAGCTTCGATGACTTCCACACAGGACTCTTCACTCCCATGCTGTCACTGAGAATAAGTCTGTGACTCATGTCAGGGGGCACTTATACCTAGAGGACCAATTATTACAGCTGTGCATGGACTCCTATTATTAAGGTAAGACATCTTGGACTTTGCATATTCCTTGAAATACCAAAAATTTTAAGATTTTGCCAAAAAAAAAAAAAAAAGTGGAGAGGATCAGGAGGAAATCACCACAAAGGTTGAAAAAGCCACAGCATGTTTATAAAATACATAAATTGGTATTAAATAAATAGTAGGGGTGATGAAGAGGGATACACACTCCCAAAGGGCCCTATTTACTCATAAAAGGCACCATTGGGCCTCTTGAAATGGCCCCCGGTTAGCCCAGGCAGGGTTAATTGGTACCCATGGTAGCAGATTTTCAGTCTTTCCAGGAAAGCAGCTACTGGCTCCAGAGTGCCCTTTGCCCTCTGGTCTGTTTTGCATTTGCAGGTCAGAGGCCAGACTTCCCAATGAAAGGCTGCCTTTGGTCGGGGGCACATGCCCAGACCCTTCACTCCTCCGGCTGTGAACTGATCTTATTCTCATTTGCATCCTCTTGAGGCAGGACTCAGACAGGCTGTGAATGATCTGAGTACCGGACAGCCTTTCTCTCCCACCTTGGACTTTTTCTTCAAATGGACAAGTACTTTGGAATCAGGGCTTTTCTCATTTCTTATGAAGAAGGGCACAGGGAAATTGGGACTCACTGTCCAGAAAGGTAGGGAGCAGTAGCCCTACAGTGTGGAACGCTCCTAGAACAAAGCAGGCACTCTTTAACCTTGTGGAGATGGTGGCAGGTAGAGTGACAAGATGATCCCACTGTCTGTGGATACACATTTAAAACGCCCTAAAGCTGGAATGCTGGGAGAGAAGATCTATAGCTTCCATCGCATGCACAAAGAGTTCATCACCTAGAGTTTACGACCCCTTCTGCTAAGCATATGGGCTCAGCAGACGGGTATGACTTTGAATTCCTGCTGTTAGTCAGTAGCTTTCTGACCTTGGAAACATTAACTTCACCTTGAAGGGCCTCAGCTTTCCTATCTGTAACACAGAATTAATAATATATGCGTCGAAGATTTGCTGTGAGGATTAATCCAGGCGGGGTATATAGAAGCACAGCACCTGGCATTAAGGAAGCTCTCAGAATAGGTTGGATATTATTACTATTATTATTATTATTATTATTATTACTATCCTGACTCAGACAGTACGTTTCTGCCATCAGAAAAGAATACTTGTAAACCACAGAAGCACCATGTTCTTTGCTTCATAGTTGACATAGCATCAGAGCCTATAGTAGGTAGATCATGCAGGGAGACAAGTTTACCCCCAGGCGCTCTGGCCTTCTGTTTACTCTCCCTTTTCATACCCACCTTTCACTGGTGGGTGCGGCTGACCAGTGCCAGTTCCTGAATTTCCACACAGGAGGGGCTTACACGCTCCAGGAAATGGGCTCAGGCTTGAAGCCGTATTGACACAGTGCTCTCTTGGGAAAATGACAGTTGACCATATTGAAGAATGGGGTGCTGTGGGCAGGAGCAGAGACAGAGGTCATGTGGTGTATGCTCAAGGTCACCTCTGCGCCAGGGACTCGCTCTCTGCTCACAGCCTTTGTTTTCTAGGAACTGTACCTCCCAGTCCCTCATGGAAACATGCCCCTGCCCTCTCCTTTAATTCTGCTCTGTGTGGCTAATCTGAAATGCAATCCACCCCGGGGCATTAATGGCTGCTCAGATGTTATTCTCCTTAGGGGGAAACAGCGGAAAAATGATCCTATCCAAAGAAGCCCCTTCAGTGGTGGAAGTAACAGGCACCGTTGTGAACCAGTGAGGGAGAGTTCACAGACGGGCAGAGTGGAGCCAGCTTGGCACTTTGTTGTTCATTGGACAGCATATTTTTTCCAGGAAAGAGTCAAAGAAAGCTTAAGGCCGCAACCAGAAAGAATAAAGGGGTGAAGGTGGGGAAATAAATATGAAATGATATGAAGGAACTTCTAAAAGAGTTAAGAAATTTTAAAATGTAAGGAAAGGGTGAGGGAGGGAGTTGTGGTGAGCCTGCTGTGAGAATTGCAGCTTGCAACCCCATTTAAAAATGAAAACAATACAGTGGTCCATGATCAGTGAACATTCCTCCAGGGACCCTTAGCACTTGAGGGGAAAATTTCCCCACCCTGCTTTCAAAGTAAAATTTTGTATGTGACGGCAGTGTTGCTTAGGGTCTTTTGCTCTTTTTAGGTTTGTTCATAAAATTCCAGTAGACTTTTAGGCTCTTGGATTTGAATATTCTAATGATTTCTTTTATATACTCATGATGAAAATCAATCAAGGAAACTTTCAGCAACTGAGGAGTCCACATATGTACACAGAGGCCAACATACAAGCTTCCCCTTAAAAAAAAAATAAAAGAGGTTTGTATAGAACAGATTTAACTAACTGTCATTACCACCAAATATGAGGAAACTTCGTGAATTGACAACATGGCATAAACTGGCAATTGTCTCCTAAGACCCATGCTCCCTTCTTCTGTAGGAATAAAACCCCTAGTTGTTAACCAGCACAGAACCACCTGGTTAAGTTGTAGTCAACCTGAAATGATCAGGAGTGATGTGTGCAACAGCCAGGCATTGCTGATAAAGGGAAGGGACAGGTAGTCTATTTTGCCCTTTCTGGTTTCCGCTGGCTGAAATGCAAACATGGATGTGAGACAGATTGGATGATGTGGAAGCGGGATGCCCTAGGAACGACAAAGTAGCAAGACTGAAGAAACCTGGGTCCCTGATATAGAGGAACTACCAAGCTAGCCCCAGACTGCTCACACCTGAACTGTCAGATGAGAGACAAGTTCCTGTCTCCTCTAAGCCACCATAGTTTTGGGTCTGTGTTATAGCTGCTATAATCCACTAGAAGGCTACCAAGATAATGAGAATCTGCAGAACCTATGTTATCAGTTTTTCTGCTTTGAAAAAACACACTTATGAGAACGAAACCCTGGCAGTTTGTATTCCTAAAGGATTTGCTAGAATCTAACACCTTGGGAACTAAATGTAAATGTCTGCTGTTCTCCATTACAATATCACCTCCAATTAGCTTCTATAATCCAGAAGAGTTCTTAGCAAAACCAACTACTGTTTTCCCATTCATAAAAATATTTATGAATAAACACATTATTTTTAAGGCCGAATGTAAAAGCACCAAGAAAAGAAAGGTTGAGGAAAGAAAGGAGAAAAGGAGAAGAAAATGAAATTATCAGCTGGATTGCATGGTAACAACAGCACAAAAATATCCATTTACTCCTTTTCCTCTTTAACCAATTTGTTGCAAGCTGAAATCACTATATTGGGATTTATTTGTTGAATGCCAGTAAACCTCAATGTGCTTTCAAAAATTAAAGGTAGCTGATGATCAGACTGTTTTTTCCCGTTCTGTGTTCAATGGTGACAGGTCTGAAAGTTTCTGATCTCATGAGATGTAGATAGATTCTAAAAAGGGAAATTGATGAGAGTTGCTTGGGCGATGCTAAATACCAATAAACTAGCTCCCGGCAACCAGTGACCAATCATGATACTTTTATTTTGGTTCCCAAATAATAGTCTTCAGAATAGGCTCTTGGACGGTCTTTCAGAATTCTGAAATTTTTTACTCCATTGCTAAGTCATAGAGAATAGAACATGAGAGCTTTCAGAAGCTTTAAAGTCATCAAAAAATGTTTATTAAGCACCTTCTCTAGGTTTAGCCAGGTGATACACACTGAAGAAATAAGAATAAATAAAACACACCCTCTAACTAAAGGAGTTCATGGTTTAGAAAATAAAAAATCACTTAAACAGATTCATGTTGCAGTTCGACGAAGACTTAAGAAGTGGTGAATGACACAGTGCTACGAAAGGCTTCACGGGAGAGGTGATAGTCGAGCTGCGTTTTGAAGAGTGATTTGGAGTTTCCCAGATAGATAAGAAGGAAAAAAGTGTATTCCTGGTAAAGTGAATGGAATATGGGAAGGGTAGGGTCAAGTGAATATAATGGGTCTAGGTAACAGGTTGTAATCCATAGCTATTCATGGGAGAAATAATGATGGGAATTGCTTAAAGTGGGATTTGAAGCCCAATTGTGAAAGACCTGATAAAGGAGACTAATGATTATTAAGTTCTTATTTCCTAGGCAGACTCAGGGCTAGACATATGGGCTCCTTGGACAGACTAAAACTTGTTTGTCCCTTCAAACCAGCAGTCTTTGAATATTTTTCCAGCATTCCGGTTACTTAGTGAGATTGGGGTGGAACTGAAAATACACTAATAAAAACTGTATAAAACAAGCAAACTAGCCAACAAGCAGAAGAGCTACACTATACTAATCCATTTTTACCAGCCAAAGCAGAGTTTCAATTCTGGAAAGAGCTCAGTTACATGGTTCTCACTTTTCTATAGTTCTTTTTCTCTTCAGTTTTCTTCTGGCCTTCTCTAAATCAGACATCTTGGGAATCACATTAAGGTTTTAAATTTTTAATGATAAAATAAATCACTCTTACCTGGTAAACAGTACCTTGACATGCATATTTGCTTTCTAAATTTCAGCTGCCTGCCAACTTTCCACTGATTGAAACCTCACGTGCACAGAGCAACAATACTTATCAGAGAAATGCAGCCAGGGAGAATTGTTTTTGAGTTTTCCACTGTGGGCTACCACCCATTGCAATGGGAATTGAATCAACTTTCTATTTTCCAGCCATGTAAGGACTTGAGTATGGAAACCTGAGTTTTCTGGCACCATTTTAGTAAATCAAAAATGGACTTCCCAGTTAGCTCTTGAGTTAACCCACTCTTTATTATATTTTGTTTCTTGACTAAAGATTTTATACTTTAACTTTCTGGAATCTTTAATGTTTTTAGTGGATTCTTCTACTCAACGAAATCTTGTAGAAAACAAATAAAGGCTGAGCTTCCTGACTGGAATTGTGATCGTTAATTTTATGTGTCAATTTGATTGGGCTAAGGGATGCCCAGATAGCTAGTGAAACATTATTTCTGGATGTGTTTGTGCAGGTGTTTCCCGAAGAGATGAACATTTGAATCAGTAGATTGAGGAAAGAAGATTTTGTCCTCATGCAAGCAGGTGGGCATTATCTAATCTGCTGAGGATGTGACTGGAAAAAACAAAGGTAGAGAAAGAACAAATTTCCTCTTTGCTTGAGCTGGGACATTCATTTACTCCTGCCTGCAGATGTCAGCCCTCCTGGTTCTTAAGCCTTCAGACTCCAACCAGGACTTGGAATAATTGGTCCCTCAATTCGCAGGCCTTCAGATACTAACTGGGACTTACACCATTGGCACTCCTGATTCTCAGGCTTTGGGGTTTAGACTGGAACTACACCTATCTTTCCTGGGCCTCCAGCTTGCAGATGGTAGATCATGGGACTTCTCAGGCTCCATCATCAACCTCATAATAAATATCTTTCTTATCTGTACATATATCTTCTTGGTTCTGTTTCTCTGGAGAATCCTGACTAATACAGAAGGACAGGAGTACCTAAAACTTTTCTTATAAATGCTGGATGTAAATCCCAGGATTCTGTGACTCTAAGGAATGGGGGCAGTGGGTGTTTAATGAAGGCATTAAGCAGGAGTGACATTATCATGTCAGTGCAACATCTTTCTTTTGCAAAGTAAGAAACTAGAGCCCAGATGAATTCCAAACCATTGGCCAAAAAAAAAAAAAATGTGTGAATGTTAGAGAGGTCAATATAAATTAGATTAATGAGTATCTCCCCCATCACCTTTTCATAGTTATCTGCCAGACTCTGAATGTAAACACACATACGCATATACATATACATATTTGAGACACTACTCCCTGTCCCTTCTAAGCTCACCATGAATGCATTAACCTTTCTAATGTGGCTACTTCTGAAGGGGACAGCTGCCTTAGCAATGGTACAGGGTGAAGCTCATTATTACAGAATAGCAGGTCATGAAGCAGCAGAGGCAGACTTTTCCTGCTGAGAGAACCATTCCTACCCACCTGCTGTACCAAGTAACTGTCACCGTAAATCAAGGCCAGGGAGGAAGCACATGTTTGCTGGTATGTAGATGCAGTCACAACAACAAAAGCCTAGAGGAGGTGGGTACCTTGGCCTCTTCTCAACAGACCACCTGGGCCTCAGAGATCTCAGCCCTTGGTCCCTGCACATGCAAAACCAGTCTGCTGTTCCAACTGCAGCAATTCCCTCTGAGCAGTGTTCACCTCTTTGTTCAGGTCACTTTGTCTATTCCATTTCCAAAGCTGTAGGGTTGAGGGTCAGGCTTATGCACCTGACCTAGAAAAATGTCCCATAAATGCATTTACATTAGAGATGAGGATAGCAAATTTCTGTGTGTACTTCATTGTGAAGAGTCTAGTACCCAAAATTTCTCCATTAAAATACATACGAACATTCATTTGGGTCTTTCTCCTATTTAGGATCAGGTCAACCCAAAAAATAGGTCATCTTTATCTAGAATATTTGAATTTTAATCTTTAACTTCCCACTTTGTTTATCCTGATTGCCTTTGAAAATATGATGAAAGCTACAGACCCTCTCCCAGAAAAATGTGCAGAATTTTATACACAATTTCAGAGGGTTCATGGATCCCTGGAGCCATGTATGAAAACCCTTTGCTAGGCTGACAAGTGTTTCTTTCTCCAATTACAAGAAGATCGCTCGGGCAAGAAGGAACAGTGCTTGTCATTACCAGCTACTATTAAGTCAATCTTTATTTGTCTCTTCAATAAACTGGTCAGGCTAAAAGCCCCGTTCAATCCACCACACTCATTGGGATATTTAGATTCCAACAGAATACAGAACAGAAAGTTGTAAAACATATTTTCTGCCTTTTCTGTCTTCCATTTTTCTCCTTGGATTTCTCTTCCTCCATCACCACCTTAAATCTTGGATCTTGATCGTATCACTCTCCTGTTTAAGACATTTCAGTGTCGATTTAGTGTCTCCTACAGGGCAAAGCCCAATTTCCTTGACTTGCTTTCAAGGTCTTCCATCTTCCTCCTCTGGCCTCAGCTTCCATTCTTTGCATCATATTTTTTTTTCCGCCACCCAGAAGTACCAATAGCCCCACTCTCCATGCTTCTGCTGGTTCTGCTCATGTGGGCCTCTGGCCTGGAATGCTCCTCTGGTCACCTTGCTATTCCTACTCATCAATTCACTCATCTGCTCTAGGGAGCCTTTGCTGATGCCTTCGTGTGTTCTTTGTCACCTCCAGACCCCTTTTTCCTATAGGCACGTATCAGTTAATTGTTCACTGTAGGTCTGTCTGCCCCACAAGAAAGTGAACTTTCTGGGAGCATAGCCAAGTGTGTTCACCTTTGTATGACCAGGATCTTATGCATGGTAGGTACTCAGTAAACATTCGTGGAAGGAGTGAAGGAAAGATTCCGTGAATACCCCCATTCCACTCAGGGACACTATATTCTCTAACAGGACAAAGTCTCCCTGAAAGTCTATACCCAGAAAACAATGTTAAATCAGAGAATGGACCAGGCAGGGTTGCTCACGCCTGTAATCCCAACAGTTTGAGAAGCTGAGGCAGGTGGATTGCTTGAGCCTAGGAGTTCAAGACCAGCCTGAGAAATAATGGCAAAACCACATCTCGGCAAAAAACACAAAAATCAGTCAGGCGTGGTGGTGTGTACCTGTAGTCTGAGCTACTCAGGAGACTGACTAAGGTCAGGATCACTTGCACTTGGGAGACTGAGGTTTCAGTGAGCCAAGATCACTCCACTGCACTCCAGCCTGAGCAACAGAGCAACACTCTGTCTCAAAAAAAATAATAATAAAAAACAAAAACTTTTTAAAAATCACAGAATTAAAGGGAGCAGACTTATTGTCAGTACATGTACCTGAAAAGAAGCAAATTGCTGAGTTTATTCCAGCCTAGTGTGTGGCACTCGCCACCCTTCCTTATAGCATCAAGGGTAAGAACCCAGAACATGGTTCTCAGCCTTGGCTACACGTTAGAGTCACTAGGAAGCTTTAAAAACTAATAATACCTGGGTCACACCCCCCAGAGATTATGATCCAATTGTTCTGGGGTAGAGCTGAGGCATCAAGAGTTTTAATATTTCCCCAGGTGATTCCAAGGTGAAAGCACACCTGAGGTCAGTGGCTTTCGAGGTGCATCTGGGTTGGAGTCCAGCTAGCTATGGTACCGAAGTAGCTGTGGACACACAAGTTGCATAATCTTCCTAAACCTCAGATTCCTCCATGTTGGCTATTCATTTGGATTGTATGAGGAGTAAATGAGATGAGGACCACCAGGTGCTCAGCTTGGCACACAGTCAGTTTGTGCTTGGTATTAGCGGATGCTATTTAGATGCCACCAACCAAAGATCCCCAAAGGGACACTCTAAGGAAGCTGGAAAAGGTGTCAAGTTACACAGCACTAGTTCCCACAAGGCTAGTTGGCTGGATGACACTTTGTTGTTCAAGCATTCAGGAGTCTGTAGGATGCACTTAGCAATCAACACCCCCTCGTTAGCAAGGTAAAATTACTGAATACAAATTAGCAAAAAAAATATTTTGTAGCTATTTTCAAACGAGGCATTGTAACTAATAATGACGTTCATGAACTCAATAAAGCAACAACAGTGGTTTGTTGTTGTTGTTGTTGTTGTTGTTGTTTTGAGACGGAGGCTCGCTCCGTTGCCCAGGCTGGAGTGCAGTGGCGTGATCTCGGCTCACTGCAAGCTCCCCCGCTCCCGGTTTCCGGCCATTCTCCTGCCTCGGCCTCCTGAGTAGCTGGGACTACAGGCGCTGCCACCACGCCCGGCTAATTTTTTGTATTTTTAGTAGAGACGGGGTTTCAGTCCCCCACCTTGTTGAATCTGGACAACGTCAGCCGCTTAGCAAACGATCCAAAAAGCCTCAGGAGCCTGGGTTACTTTAGCTGAAGGGCTCAAACTGCAGAATCACCTGGGGACATGTTCAAGTCCAGAGTCCTAGAAACCTTGGTAAGAGTGAGGCTAACAAGAAGATTTTTGGGGAGGAGGGTTTTAGATTATACCCCATAATCTCCATGAGCGCCATAAGCCACCCCGAATTTTATCAAAGTAATGCACTTTAATAGGATTTGGACAACTGAAATTTTATCATTCTTCTGTCAAGTGTGGATCTTTAGAAAGCTTTGCTCTTTGGAAAAATCAACTTTATTGAGATATAACTTGTGTGCAACAAAATGTACTCATTTTAAGTGCACATTTTGAGAAGTTTTGACAATTTTATATGACTGTGTAACTGCAACCACACCATTTACAAACATAAATACTTCTATCACCCCTAAAATTCCCTTCTATGTTCTCTCTCTAAATGCCAGAGTCAATATCTACCCCACCTCCCAGACATAGGTGACTGAGGATCTCATTTTTGTCCCTGTAGATTAGGTGGCTTTAAGAAAATAATCAAGGACTAGGCAGCCTTTTATGTCTGGCATCTTTCTGCCTAGCAGAGTGTCTGTGGAATTTATACATGTGGTTGCATTTATCACTAGTTTATTTTTTTTTTATTGCTGAGTTGTCCATTGTAAGGCTATTCCACAATTTGTTTATTCATTCGCTGTTGTTGGACACTTGGTTGTTTTCAGTTTTTGGCTTTTATTCAGTTACATACACAGTAAGTCAAAACAGTGAATTTACTACTTAAACAATTCCAAGACACGACATCTAGCCTTTTTATAAACCAAAAATGTTGCTGATCCTAAGTTTCTCCTGTATGAAAATTCTGTACTTGCCTGCTTCAGGGGTTCTGTTTAGGTTTGAGGTGTAGTCTAGGAGACTGCATGTTTTTTATTATTTTTACACTTTTAAGTTCTGGGATATATGTGTAGAACATGCAGGTTTGTTACATAGGTATACAGGTGTCAACCCATCATCTACATTAGGTATTTCTCCTAATGTTTTCCCTCCCATAGACCCCCCACCCACCAACAGGGCCCGGTGTGTGATGTTCCTCTCCCTGTGTCCATGTGTTCTCATTGTTCAGCTCCCACATATGAGTGAGAACATGTGGTGTTTGGTTTTCTTTGCCTGTGTTAGTTTGCTGAGAATGATGGTTTCCAGCTTAATCCATGTCCCTGAAAAGGACATGAACTCATCCTTTTTTATGGCTACATAGAGTTCCATGGCATTAGGTGATCCCCTGGATCCTTGCAACTCCAGCCTGATTGCTCTGCCCTCAATTCCATGAACTACTATGGAATTGTATTTCATAAAGAAATTCCATTTTGTTTATCCAGTCTATCATTGATGGGCATTTGGGTTGGTTCCAAGTCTTTGCTATTGTGAATAGTGCTGCAGTAAACATACGTGTGTTTGTGTCTTTATAGCAGAATGATTTATAATCCTTTGGGTATATATCCAGTAATGGGATTGCTGGGTCAAAAGGTATTTCTAGTTCTAGATCCTTGAGGAATCCCCACACTGTCTTCCACAATGGTTGAAGTAATTTACACTCTCAAAAACAGTGTAAAAGTGTTCCTATTTCTCCACATCCTCTCCAGCATCTGTTGTTTCCTGACTTTTTTTAAAATTTTTTTTATTATACTTTAAGTTCTAGGGTACATGTGCATAACGTGCAGGTTTGTTACATATGTTTACTTGTGCCATGTTGGTGTGCTGCACCCATCAACTCGTGATTTACATCAGGTAGTTTCCTGACTTTTTAATGATCGCCAGTCTAACTGGCATGAGCTAGTATCTCATTGTGGTTTTGATTTGCATTTCTCTAATGACCAGTGATGATGAGCTTTTTTTCATATGTTTGTTGGCCACATAAATGTCTTCCTTTGAGAAGTGCCTGTTTATCTCCTTCACCCACTTTTTGATGGGGTTGTCTTTTTCTTGTAAATTTAAGTTCCTTGTAGATTCTAGATGTTAGCTCTTTGTCAGATGGATAGATTACAAAAATTTTCTTCCATTCTGTAGGTTACCTGTTCACTCTGATGAGAGTTTCTTTTGCTGTACAGAAGCTCTTTAGTTTAGTTAGATCCTATTTGTCAATTTTGGCTTTTCTTGCCATTGCTTTTGGTGTTTTAGTCATGAAATCTTTGCCCATGCCTATGTCCTGAATGGTACTGCCTAAGTTTTCTTCTAGGGTTTTTATGGTTTTGGGTTTTATGTTTAAGTCTTTAATCCATTTTGAGTTAATTTTTGTATAAGGTGTAAGGAAGGGGTCCAGTTTCAGTTTTCTGCATACGACTAGCCAGTTTTCCCAATATCATTTATTAAATGGGACTGCATCTTTAATAATTATGCCTGGTTAAGCTGATGCCAGTGTTCTTCAAACTACACCTTGAAAAATACTATCCTAGGGTTTAGGGCAGTGGTCCCCAACCTTTAGGGCACCAGGGACTGGTTTTGTGGGAGACAGTTTTTCCATGGACCAGTGTTGAGGGGGGAATGATTTCAGGATGAAACTCAGATAATCAGGCATTAGATTCTCATAAGGAACATGCAACCTAGATTCCTCGCATGCACAGTTCACAATAGGGTTCACATTCCTGTGAGAATCTAATTTCACCGCCAATCTGACAGGAGGTGAAGCTCGGGCGGTAATGAGCTCGCTTACCTGCCACTCAACTCCTGCTGTACAGGTTGCTTTCTAACAGGCTACAGACCAGTACTGCTCCACAGCCCCCAGTGGTTGGGGACCCCTGGTTTAGGGCACTGGCTAACCCAGGTATACCCCTTCTTTGACCACAAGGATCTGCATCTTTCTTTTGAAAAAGGGCCAAGGGCTCACCAGTCTCCTACAATCAAATGGTCAAATCAAAAATGGAGAGAAGGCTAAGGTACTGCTTTCCAAGTTGTGTATTCTCTCAGGCCAGCGAGCTCACTGGTGTGGGAAGATCAGGGACTAGTGGTGAAAACCTTTCTCACATTCTCCATCCTCAGTCTTTTCAAGACACAGTTGTTAATCATATTAAGGAAGAAGACATGAGATGAAGTAAAGCAAATGCCACTGATGTCTGAAGCAGGGACCTGTATTAATGACCCGAGGAAAGATATCTCTGAAGGGAAAGTTATGGAAGAATTCCAGAGAGATGGCCTGAGTATCACTTCAGAGAGAGCCCAGATAGCCTAGATGATATCTGAAGAAAATGAAGTATGGTGCTGACAAGGCTAGTCAGCTTGGCAAGGATCCTTTCACAAAGATCTGAAAAGGAGAGCTTCACAAGAGGTGAACTCATGAGAAGGGGATGAAGGTTTGCCAGGAGTTGTGGAGCTGGGGTGAGATTCAGCAACTCATTACCTCTTCTTACCACCTTAAAGATCACACTGGTAAGCCACTGACACATGGATTCTCCTTTTTCCTCCAATAAATTATTGTATATAGCCTTTCCTCCCCCAAACCACTTTATTGTTCATTTCATTCCTTTCAGTTTTTTCTTTTTGGTAACATTATGCCCCTGTAAGATACAACAGATGAGTGCATCACTATGTTTGCACACACGCAGAATTTCAGAAGCCGTATGCTTTTCCTTCTCCTTCTCTTCCCCCAGCCTCCTTCTCCTCCTCCTCCTTTCTCCCCCACCCTCTTTCTCTGATGTCCATGTTTTATGACCTATACCTGGCATTTGACACAATACTGGTGTGTCAGAAGTCAAAGCAGTAAAATACTATGCCATGTCAACTCAACCCAGTCTATTTATGAAAATGGACTTGCCAGCCAATCCCAGCCTTATGATAGAAGTGCATTCAGTTTCTAATGGCTAATATTAAAAAGCCAAAAAATAACAGATGCTGGCGAGGTTGTAGAGGAAAGAGAAATCTTATACATTGTTGGTGGGAGTGTAAATTAGTTCAACCATTGTGGAAAGCAGTGTGGCAATTCCTCAAAGAGCTAAAAACAGAACTACAATTTGACCCAGCAATCCTATTACTGGGTATATTCCCAGAGGAGTATAAAGCATTCTACCATAAATACACATGCATGTGAATGTGCATTGCAGCACTATTCACGACAGCAAAGACATGGAATCAACCTAAATGCCCATCAATGACAGATCAATAAAGAAAATGTGATACATATACATCAGGGAATACTATGCAGCCATAAAAAAGAACAAGATCATGTCTTTTACAGGAACGCGAATGGAGCTAAAGACCATTATCTTTAGCAAACTAATGCAGGAACAGAAAACCAAATACCATATGTTCTCACTTATAAAATGGGAGCTAAATGATGAGAACTCATGGACGCAAAGAAGGGAACAACAAACACTGTGGCTTACTTGAGGGAGAAGGGTGGGAGGAGAGAGAGGAACAGAAAAAATAATGAATGGTTACTAGGCTTAATACCTGGGTGATGAAATAATCTGTAAAACAAACTCTGTGACACAAGTTTACCTATATAGCAAACTTGCACATGTAGCCCTGAACCTAAAATAAAAGTTAAAAAAAAAAAGAAAGAAGTCTGTTTAGTTTCCACAACTGTTTCATTTGGAGTTTTTCTTTTATTGATTCATCCATCCATTCAATGAGGACCTGAAAAGTGCCAGGCACTGCCCTGGTTGCTGAGGATACCAAATTTAAATAAGATTGGTTCTTCTTTTCCAAGGGTTTACTGTCCAGTTGGAGAAACAGACATTGAAACAGACAAACGACAAGATGGCGCTTGTAGTTCAGGAGGAGAGATGAGCACAGGAGTGGGAGCACAGCGGATGCCGCTGGGAGAGTTGGGAGACCCTGCAATTTGTCCAGGAAGCTGCTCTGCCATCAGTGACCTCTGTCCATGCAAGATGCAGCAGGCTTAATGAAGTGAGGGAAGGATCATAGGGCAGGAGTGCTGAGAAAAGCTGTCATAATTTATCACTAGATGCATGCTGGAAACTTGGTTTCTCCCAAAATAAAGTCAGTTGTTCTAATTAGCTCTTTTCATTTGAAAGTAAAGACTGTCCCCATCAATCAGGACATTGTCAAGCAAATCTGTTATCCGTGAAGCTGGGAGATTAGATGTGAAATTACAGAAGAAACAAGCACTTCAAGGAAAACAACATGTTCTCTCTGAGAACCTCTTGAAGGTTGGCCAGAAGTTCATATCAACCCTTTGTGCTGGCTAAGTGCCTGATTTCTGAGGAGTTCAAAGCACATAGTGGACAGTTACTCCATGGTTGTCATAGAAACTCTCCAACAGGGATGCATAGCCAGAGACATTGTCCAAGTGGGAGGTAAACAATAGGGAAGAACATAAGCTAGGGTACCCCTGAGTCCTTCTGGGGGCCTCTTCCCCTTGTTTTTCACATTTACCCATTACCTCCTAGGGCTTCCACCCCCATCTGACCCTGGGGACCCCTAGGTCTGTGGGTTCAGCCCTTGCTTCTTCCGTAGATTTAGAGCTCTCTACCTGGACATCCTCTGGATGTCCACAGCCACACGTGGCATCTAGCTTCTCCAGACCTGTGGGTGGAAAAGAAAGTACATATCAGGAAGGTATTTTACTCTAATGAAGATAGAGACGGAGATTCTAATCTCTTTTCTAGAATTTTTTTAAAAAATCAGATCTGATAGTAAGTAACGAAATGGATTAGTTTGGATAAGTTTGAATTTTGGGTTTTCTTTCTATTTGCTTTTCTTTTTGAAGAATCCCAATATCAGGAAGACAGAAAAAAGCCCCAAGATATTTAAATAGAATGTGGCAGAAACTCTGAGCAGCCTCCTACTCCTCTCTTTTTCTTAACAACAGAACCTTGATTGTATTTGGTCCAGCAGTGCACACAGCTGAAAGGTGTTTGTCAGCCTGCTTTGTGGTTAGCAGTAGCCATGTGACTGAGTTCTGGTCAGTGAGATGTATCACATGGGACTTTCGAGAAGACTGTTTAAAGAGATTTAAGGATGCCTGACATGCTGGGAAAAGAGGCTGTTGTCCTCCTTCCTCCTTCCTGCTGCCTGGGATATAGACATGATGGCTAGAGCTTCAGCAGCCTTCTTCTTCTAAGAAGACTTGGGGGGTTGAGAACTATGCTGAAGATAGAGGAACCTGGGTCTCTAATGACTTCACAGAGCTGCCATACAAACTCTGGGCCACTTTCGTCCAGATTTCCTTAAGTGAAAGGATTTAAACCACTGTGTATTTGAGTTACTATATTCAGATCTCTGTTACAACAAAACCTAATCCTTACTGATAAATAATGAAGAATTAATTGTAATATCAGCAGCTTAAGCTTCAGAGAGACTGACAGCCATTTTGTGAGGGTGACAGATCAGTCCTTTCCATATTCAAGGTCATTGTGACCCTACTGGATGTGAGGCAGTGGCATCAGTGGGACAAGGAATGAAAATTGGGTTGAGGGGTACTGCATGGCCTGATCAAGTTCAAAGGCCCTGGTAGCTAATGCTCTTCTTGGTCTTGTTGTCGAATGACTTCTCTTTTAGCCAATTTCAGCACTAGGACGCTGACTCCTCAACCTGTATTGGACTGGGTCAGACTGTGAGCTACATGACCCAAGTTAGCATGGAGCAAACCATCCTTACCATAACTAATCTTACTTGGAAGCTGGTGACAAATCCATTCACAGCTGAGATCAACTGTGAAAGAGGGAAGAAGTCTCATTTAGTGAGAAAAACAAGTTACTTTCTGCCCTTCTCAACCCATCTAGATAGCCATGCCCATCTCCACCAAACCCCAGCACAAGGACCATCCCTATCACCAGGATGACAGACTGACAAGAGGTCAGAGATCAAATTTTGCCAGTGGTACTTCCTCCCCCTTCACCACTGCCACTTAATATCCCATAGGGTCAAACAGGGATCCGGAGGGCAACTTCCACCATCAGCGACTCAGGCGACTCCTGGAGTCAGCCCTGCCTACTTACCTCTGAGAGCCCTTGTCTAGGAATGCAGACAGGACACAGTTTCCCCACAAGGTCAGTGGAGAGAGGCTTTGCCTTTCCCTTGTGTTTCGTTTGGCTCCCTGACATGAGCACAGCCTGTCCCACATCAAGGAATTCTCCAGGATTTCTTGGGAGTGCTGTGATGGCAGGAGCATCATTCCCAGGAGTCCAGGATAAAGCCACTTTTGATTGGATGCCTCCTTTTTCACATTACAAACTAATACTACTGTCGTTTCTTAATGAAAAACAGGGCTTTAGAATCTGAGAAGAATTAGTCCGATTTTTAACACCTTGTCAAAGACAATCTCACTCAGCACAGTGTTTGGAAACAGCCCTGGTATTGGCCACCTGAGGCTCGGGTTCGAGTGCTGCTGTTCTGTTGATTGGCTATGAGATCTTGGGCAAGTCACTTGGACTTACAGAGCCTCGAGTTGTATCCAGTCATCTTTATTTTTGTGACTTCTGTGTACTAAGCATTTTCCAAGGTGCTGAGAATTCAAGAGTAAACAAATAGATCAAAAATCCTTGCCATTACGGGGCTTGTGATGGAGGGACGTGGGGATGTGGGAAGAGACCTTAAATACAGATGGCACATATTCATAGATGTTTATGAAATTTGATAAATACTATGAAAGGAAAGTACCTAGCTCTCAGATAGGTAGCCATTTAATTTAGATCGAGGGCATGAGGAACGTACAGCAGATAGCCAGGCAAAAATGGGGAAAGACAGTTCCAACAGCAGGGAGTAGACAGGGAATGGATCTGCAAATTTCTCTTGCATAGCTCCAACATCATAATAATTATAATAGTCAAGTGGTCTGGGAGAACCTGCTGACTAAGACCAAATGAGAGCTGTGAGCATCTCTGGAGATGCTGATGGGACATAAGCCAGTCATCAATGACCAGACAAGAGGATTTGCACTCAGGTAGATGCCAACCAAGAACCAAACCATCTACCTTCCACCTCCACTATACCCCTAATGCCCAGATACCATGTGAGGCCAGGGAGCTTAGGTCCTCCTGAAGGTAAAAAAGGGGTGGGGGCAGTTATCCTGAATTGACTGAGATTAAACCTGAAAATATTGAAAAACACTGCAGCAATCAAGCCTCAAGATATAGCTAGGTGCGGTTTTCGGCCACGGGCTTCAGACGGGTGTTCTTTTTGCCACAGGAGATCAAGGGTTTTGTTTTATCTGCTCTGAACACCTGTATTGTAACCTGTGAAGCATTTCTGTGTGGGTATGTGATGTGTGCCCTGTGCAAAAAGAGAACAGTGGAATGAGCCACCTGTTTGTTGTTACGAGGCACAGGTAGGGAGGCAGGCACAGCTACATCACTATCTTGAGAGACTGGTGGTGACACTCCCCACGCCCATGTCCGGGCTCCTACTCTCACCCCACTCGGTCCTCACTCTGGCCTGGTCCTCGCCCCTGCCCTCCAGGAGTGTGCACACTCATGAGAGGGGCTTCACCTGCCCTCTGGTACATTTCCCAGCCTGCTCCCAACTTTTCTTCTTCCTCTCCAGGATGTGGCTCTGAGAACCAGGCTTCTGGAGTATTGCCTCCCTGCAGCCCCCTCTCCACCATGCCCTCTGAGACACCCCCTGGGCTTGCCTACAACCCTGACTGCTATCTCCCCGGCAGGGGCGGCTTCCGCTCGTTCTGCCATCCAGGGAAGGGGCTGCAGGCACCAACGTCAGGCAGAGGCCTGAGCAGAAATGTGAGCAACCATGAACACGTAAGAGGCAGGAGGGATGGGCTGCACTGAAGCCTAGAGGGCACATGCCTGTGGTCCAGAAGAACAGCATCCCCCAGAGCAGAGAGACCATCTCCTGCCAAAACGTACTGCCACGTAGAACTCACCCACGCGAAACCAAGACCCAGCCTTGTGTAACTAACAAATAGTATGAGGCCTTCCCTAGGGAGCACATTATACCAAGTCCATCATTGATTTATTGTGAAAACTGAGATTTCTTTTTTCTTCTGGCAGACAGAGAGCCTGCAGACAGGATGGGGGAACTACACCACACTGAGAGCTGACCACAACCTGGAAACTCAACCACACTCCCTAGTTACCTTGGAGGTGGGGAGTCTCCACGTGCCTTAGAACACAGCAGAAAGAGAACTAGCCTTGGAATAGACAGACTTAGACTTGCACCCGGCTCTCTGTCACCTGGAACAGGCTACTGAATGTCTCTAAGTTAGGGCGAGTATCCACCTCATGAGCGTTTTGGCAGATTCATGATATTGCATGTAACATGTGATATTGCATAATACCCAACTATATTTTTCTCTATCTCAGAAAACTACCGTTGACACTGCACCTATTGCAATTGTAATTATTTTAGTAGTTTGCATTTTTACTTCATTTACTGTTATTGTTGTTACTGTTTATATTCCTCACCAGACTATAAAATCAATGAGACCACAGACCATAGCTGCCTTGCTCACATACATTCTAGAACCTAGCACATAGTCGGTACTCAAGAACAATATTTTCTGTAAAATGTTTATTCATCCAATAAAAATTAGTTTCTTTTCTTTTCTTGGCTCTGAGAAGTCAAATATTCCTGAACTAGCCATCAAAGCTGGGTGGTTGGATGTTCATTGCAGCATTTATACCCCAAACTCCTGAGAAAGGAGATCGAAGAAACCAGGAGGCACTGCTGATCACTAGAAATTATCTAATGGGATATTACTAAGTCATACCCCCAGGAGCCACTTTAGAAAGAGACAATAAACCGCCTCACTCCACCAGGACCAACCAGAGAGATGCTGTCTCTGCCCCAGCTCCCAGGAGCCTCAGCAAGACCCTCCGGCCCAGGGGTGGGCTGCTGGCGTGAGCAAAGCTTCCAGTAATTGCAACACAGTTTCTTCAAGAGATGGAAGGAAAGGCATTTCAATAATAAGCAAAGGAGAGGGAAAATCAATAAGGATGTGTGTAATGAATTTTTGTTTCCTGAAATAGCCTGGCAGGAGCCTTGCCAGGAAGAGTTAGGGCTAATCAGTGACAAGATGAGAGACACAAATCCAAGAATATTATTCAGCTCTGCAGCCTCCCTGGGTGAAAGAATGTCAGGATAAAGAATTGCAAAGAGCTTAGCATATTGTCCAGAAAAATAGGAGAACCTGGACAAAGGTAACAATAGCACTTCTACTTGTTTGGGAAGAAACCTGCACTTCTCTGGAGTTTGAGTGGGGGTCTGAGCAGGTTGGACAAATGATAACATTTTCTTTAACCCTCAAGTCAACCACCCCATCATCAATACTACATAAAAGACTAAATATGGGGCTGTTGTGGGCTGCATGATGGTGATGAGCAAACTTCAACTCTGCCATTCACTAATCATTCACTGTATAGTCTTGGGTAGTTTACTTAAAACCTCTGAGCCTCAGTTTCCTTCTATAAAATAGACATCTAAGAGTTTCCAGGTTGTAAAACTATTGTGAAGATTAAATGAGGTAGAATGTCAATCACAGCTCAGTGCCTGACACAAGGTAAGCTCCCAATAAATGGTTGGTGTTATTGTCACCATTACAGTTAAATAATCCCATGTTGCTGTGAGTCCTTGTTAAGATCACTGAAGTTTCTGCTAGACTGCATGCCCTTGACAGGACAGGACCACATTTTCATCCTAGAATACCCTGTACCTGGAAGAGCCAATAGATGTAGAAATAAGGACAAAGTGATTATCACTTTCATAATCTCCTTTGAACATCTGAGATTGTGTGTGTGTGTATGTATGTCCCTTGACAAATGGAGGGAATTCCCTTACAGGGATTTAAGTGTCTAACAACTCACTCACTGATGATAGAGCAATTAGCCTTGTATTAGCACTTCTTAAAACCACTCTGAAGTATTTTCACTTTTTGCCATGATTATGTGCAATGTAGTAAAGTGGTTCTGAAGCATACCATCCTCTTTTCTGTAACTACATTTTACATCAACTTTACTGAGGCACAATTTACATATAATAAAATAGACGCACTCTGGTATACAGTTTGGTGAGTTTTGATAAATGTCTATACTCAGGTAACTACTACCTAAATCATGATGTAAAAACTTTCCACCATGCAACTGGGCTCCTTTGTGCCTTTTCGTAGTCAATCCCCACCTCCACCTCCAGCCCCAGATAACCACTAGCACATCTGTTATAGATGGGATGAATCTTTTCTAGAGTTTTATTTAAATGGAAACATGCCATATTTAGTCTTTTATGTCTGGCCTCTTTTGCTCAACAGAACGTGTTTGAGATTCATTCATTTAGTTGCATGTATTATCAATAGTACATTTCCTTTGTATTGCTAAGCAGTATTCCATTGTATGAATATACCACAGTTTTAAAAAGTCTGTTCACCTATTGATGAACTCTTTGGATTGTTTCCAATTTTTAACTATTATGAATAAAGCCACTGTGAATATTCATGTACAAGTCTTTTGACACATTTTCATTTTTCTTGGGTAAATACCCAAAGGTGGTATTGCTGGCTCATATAGTGTATGTTCAACTTTATAAGATGCTGCCAGGCTACTTTCCAAAGTGGCTGTGCCATTTTACATTCTCACTCACAATTAGAGTTCTTGTAGCCCCATCTATTCTCTAGCACTTGGCATAGTTGTGACTGCTTTTTAATGAGTTGTCATTGCTCTATTTTACTTGGGCCTTTCTAGAATTTCTTCTTCTCTCCCTCTCTGCCTCTGTTTTCCAGAACTTCTGTCTTCCATTTAGTGTCTCCAAAGGGCAGAAGGTGACAGTGTTTATCATTACATTGCAGAACTTGTTTTAAATACATTTTGAAAGTGCTGAAGGGACTGTCAGGGCTTGTCTGTCAGAGACAGTTCTTCCACCCAGATTTTCTCTTGTTTACTTCACCACAACCCGCACATGCAAAGATACACATGTATGATCTCTTTCTCTGGGCAAACTGGGCCCTGGAATAGTTTATTTGTAGCAAACAAAGGGGAAAAAAAGCTCAACTTCCTTTAGATACTAAACAGTCCATTTCCAGGCCATTCTCTTTAGCCTCTGCTCAGAGAGTGAAATCTTCTCTGGTGTCTGTCGCTCTAGACTTGCCTCCAGTCTCTCGTTAGCCTGCTTTGGCCTCTATAGTTTATGCCTGTCACTAATTTCACAGTAGCTGGCTGCTGATTGCACCTGTAAACAGATTAAATGCTTCATAAAAAGTAAGATGTCTTCACTATGTTTCCTTTCATGTTATCAATTACTGTCTTAGAAACTAAAATCTCAATCTGCAGCAGAATGAAGAAAACATACAAGGTATTTCATTATAAAATTATAAAGATCTTGACTTAAAAAAAATTCATGTACTTTAATTTTCCAAATTCCAACATAACCAGCTTTTTTTCTGGGACTGAAAAAAATAAAACCAAACAAATCTTTGTGATGGAAATGATGGAAATGCCAAGATCTTTCTTAAAGTTATGTAAATGATTTCTTAAGAAAGGCGAGTAATAGAGTCTGGCAGACTTTGAGGTTCCCAAACATGTTTGGATGGTCAGATGATATTCTTTGAATAACTTACCATTCTTTTCCAAACCCCGGCTATAAGAAAGTGCAAACTTTTTTGCCAAATGCTTTTTCAATTTTAAAACTGAGTAATTGAAGGAAGATGTTTGTACCACTACTCCTTTCTACTTCAGTCTTTCAATATCGTGAACCATAAAACCTTTGATATGTTTGGAAGTCATTTGTAAGGCTTTTCTAAGCCCTTTCCTTAGGCACAGAATATTTTTATTTTAAGAGTAAATTAAACATTGAAAGTTTCCTGTTCAGGTGGAAATGTCAAACCCAGGGGGTTTGGGTGCCATCCCCAGTGATCAGTCTAGATTCCAGCAATAGAAATACAATGGTCAAACACGCTGCTGGAGGTGAACATGGCCAGTCCCTGTGACAGGCAGATGAGCAGTAATGCTGTCAGCCTCTTCTTAAGGGTTAAAGGATAGAGGCCCGGAGCTCCTCAACATTCCAGTAAATGAACAAAAACAAAAACAAAACACTAAACACCAAAGCATAGAATTGCTCATAAATGTGCAAAGTTTTTGCACTAGCAGGACAATATGGTAAGGAGATAGTCATAGATGGTACAAATACAGAACTAGCAAGAAAATTATGAAAGACTTATAAAAGAGAAATACAATATGCACACTATGCACTGATTAAAACGCACGTTCCAGGACAGTGGATGTCACAACCAATCTTTCTCAAGTGTGATTCATGGAGCGCCTGCCGCAGGATCATAGGAGGAGCTTGCTGAAATGAAGATTCCTGGATCCTATCCCAAATCTACAGCTCCTCAGACAAATCTTATGCACACTGAAGTTTGAGAACCACTTCCATAGATGGATGTATTTTTGGTAGCTAGAACGATGGCCCCCCAACTAACATCCATGTCCTTATTCTGGAACCTGTAACTATGTTCCCTTGCATGACACAACGGACTTTGCAGATGTGATTAAGATTATGGTTAAATGGGGAGCATAGCCTGGATTATCCAGGTGGGTCCAACCTAATTCAATTTAATTTAAATCCTTAAAATTGGGAAACCTTCTTAGCTGCAGTGAGAGAGATACAACATGAGAGGGACGATATCCACTGTTGTTGGCTTTGAAAGATGGGAAGAGTGGCCATGATCCAAAGGATGTGGGCATCCCTAGAAGCTGGGGATGGCCCTCCGTGTTCTTTTAGTAGGAAATGAGATCCTTGGTTCTACAGCTGCTGGGAAAACTAGATTCTACCGACAACCCAAGTGAACAAGAAAATGAATTCTCCCCTAGAGATTCCAAAAAGCAATGCCTTGCCAACACCTTGATTTTAGCCCTTCAAGACTTATACCTCCAAACTTATAGGGATTTAAAAAAATGTGTGTGATTGTACACCACTAAGTTTGTGGCAATTTATTACAGCAGCAGCAATAAGAAAATAATAGAGTTATGAAACATCTTACAAGTTATGCACCCATTATACTATTTTAAAAGTATATACAACATGTTACTACATATTAGTACATATTTCTAGTATACACATATATATGTACTAGAAAATGCACCAAAATGTTAATAGCAGTCACCTTTAAGGGCTGGCTTTCTAAGCGTCTTTTTCTTCTTTGTGCTTTTTTTTCCCAAAAGTTTGAATAACAAATATGTATTACTTTTGTAATCAGAAAAAGTTACTTGAAAAATTAAGTAAAAAAGTAAAGGTAAGAAACAAAACCTAATAGGACTCAGTCAGCACACTGTGCTGGAATCAACTCAGGAAAAGGCCTTGAACTTGGAGCTGTGAACCCTCAGTTCAGTCTTGGGGCATCGAGCATCCCACAAGGAGTTCTTTGCATGTGTGGATGGGACCCAAGCTCACCTGCATCTCTTTTATTCCAGGGAGAAAGATAGGGACTGAATGACTTTAAAACACCTGTTCTTCATGGGCAAGCAGCCCAGACAATTGATTCGATTATTTTTAATCTCTCGTTAAAAAAAAAAAAAAAAAAACCAAGTTGCTATTAATACAACCGGTGTTTTGTCCAACTAAGGGAGCAATTCAAAGTGGGTAGCAAAAAGGTTCCGTAATTGCTATTGCTAGAATATATTAATAACTCAGGCAGAGGTACAACATTTTAAGTGCCTGAAATTCATTGCTGACTATGCTCAGCAGGGCTCAGCAGGAGAGAAAAAATATTCAGTAGATTGAAACCTCATTTGAAAAATGGAGGATATTTATTACAATTAATATGAAAGTGTAATGTCTAATGGATGTAGTTTGCATGTCTGTCCCCACCCAGATCTCATGTTGAATTGTAATCCTCAATGCTGGAGGAGGGGCCTTGGGGGAGGTGTCTGGATCTTGGGGGCAGATCCCTCATGGCCTGGTGTTATCTTTGTAATAGTGAGTTCTCAGGAGATCTGGTCTTTTATTTTTATTTTTATGTATTTATTTATTTTTTGAGACGGAGTCTCCCTCTGTTGCCCAGGCTGGAGTGCAGTGGCATGATCTCAGCTCACTGCAACCTCCACCTCCCGGGTTCAAGTGATTCTCCTCTTTCAGTCTCCAGAGTAGCTGCGATTACAGGCAGGCGCCACCATGCCCTGCTAATAGATCTAGTCTTTTAAAAGTGTGTGGCACTTCCCCCACCAACTCTCTTTCTCTTTCTCTGTCTTTGTCTCTCTCTCTCTCTCTCTCGCTTGCTCCTGCTTTTGCCATGTGATGTGCCTGCTCACCCTTTGCCTTCCATCACCATTGTCAGCTTCCTGAGGCCCCCTTATAAGCTGACCAGATGTCAGCACCATGCTTCTTGTACAGCCTACAGAACCAGCAGCCAATTAAACTTCTTTCCTTTATAAATCACCCCGTCTCAGTTATTTCTTTATAGCAATGCAAGAATGGCCTAATACACTAAATAAAGTAAAATTTCTGTTAGAATTATTTAATTCTGTAGAATGTTAAGTCAAAGGTAGTACTAGGAGGAGGTGTTGCTACCTGTTCACTGAATCAGACCCCTCAAGGCAGATCTGAGCATCAACATGACTACCTTAAAACAATGATAAACTAGAATAACAATTTGTTAATTTAGATGAGAAATCAATTTTGTATGGGGACTATAATACATCAATCCAGGTGACCTAGTTAAATTCACAGGCATCTGAGCCAAACAGACCTGGGTTCAAATCCCAGCCTTTGTAACTAATTACTGGGTGACCTTGGCTACACCTTGACCCTAAGTTTTAAGCCTTGGTTATCTCTCTTGAAGACAAACTGATAAGCACACCACCTTATTGAGGGGTTTGCATTAAATTAGATTCTACATATTAACCATTTGGAACATTGCCTGACATATGGTAACAGTTGTGCTAGTCATTATTATCTTATGTTGCAGATAAAGCTGAAAAAATGGTGGAAAAATTTGTCCAAGGTCCCAGATATAGAACATAGATGCAAATCCAAGAGGCCTGGCTCTTCATATACAGATCATAGATGAAGAGACAAGAGAAAGTAAGAAGGTCCATGTAACTGGAAAGAGACACAAATGCCTTCTAATTTCTGCAATATTTATAATCAGTGCTAATCCATACTAGGGGAGGAAAGAGAATTCTCTTCTTCGTCATCCAAAGCTGCCCAAAGGGAAGCTGCCATGATTAGTTGTGCCCTGCACAACTCTTGAGGGTTTCATTCATGTAGACAGCAGTCCAGAACTGCAGAGCCATTATTATGCACTGGGACTAAGATAGCACTGGCAATGAAGAGTTAAACTGCAGAAGTTGTATATTTTAGGAGTACATGTAGACATCATCAAAACTTTCTTCGATTTGCAGATACACAGAGAGTAGTCCTTAGTAGCGCTACCACCTCTTTTTTCAGTGCTAAACAGTTCTCCTTGGAAAGGACAAAGCACTTTTATAAATATCCTCATAATACCAGTTGTTGCTTTGGCAGTGCTTAGTCACAACAGGATCCACTGTTAAAAGTTTAAAAAGCTCCTGGGCCAAAAGCCTGCAGTAGGATTCTGAGGCATAAAAGCTATGCTGTGACTGGTGAATCTAGAATTTTAGGGGAATTCTTCTAGGAAGCAACAGCATGCCAGTCATCATTATCCCCAGCCTTCCAGGATCGCTGAGCTGTGCATTTGTGAGCCTTCGTTATAGCTGAGGCTCCCTCTCTTCTAGCATTCCTTGTGTGTCCTGTAGCTCCCCACACTGTCAGGCCCCTGAGAGCCTGGAAGGACTATCCTTCTCATCTCTGTCTTTCCAGTGCCTGGCAAAAAGCGGAGCATCAGGGCTCGAATGAATGAATGAATTTATATCTTCTTGAGGAGGTCTCTCTGACGGTTCACAGATCCGATAGTCGTAGAAAATTCCACTGAGAAGTTTGCTTTTGTTAAAAAGGAATCAGGGTAACTTGCCGGTCCTAAGGCTGATGCTACCAAACTTTCCCCACACCACAGTGAGCAAAATAATCTCTGGGATTTCATGATATTGAGTTCACCCTACTTCAGTCCAAAGAGATGTGTTCTGTACTACACTTGGAATAAGGCATGAAGTGGACTGTCCTCAAAAGCTTTCTCAGGGCTACACTCAGTGAAGCTTACTCTTCAGAAACCATCACCATAGCTGTGTTCTTTATACTAAGCCTCTTCAAAGAAGGCAATGGGTGAACCCTACATTTATCTCTCTCGCTTCCTGAAGTCTGTCGTGATGCAGGCTGAACAAATGTATCTCCTCACTGTGTCCTGTAGCCTTTCCCCATTCTTTGGGCCTACTGCTGTTTTTTTAAAGTAATAATTACATGCTTAATGGTGTGCTCATCAAAAACAGTATGTTAATATATGTAATAATTAGTGATTATAATACATCCAATATTCTAGTATATGTAATCACAAGTGGTTATACAATATTTAATATGTATAATAAGTAGTGATTACAACAACAATGACAACCTGTATTTTTAGGACAAACACAGCTAGAATACACATACACACAGTCTGATATATATATATATATATTTTTTTTTAAACATACTGCTGGAATATATATACATGTGTTTATATGTATAATCTCCATCAATCCTTACAATAACTTTACAATGTTAGTTCTATTATCTCAATTCAATTCAACTCAATTCAATTCAATTGACGGTGAATCTGAGGCTCAGTAATTTCCAATGTCACATCACTAATAAGTGGTGGCATGTGAAATGGATCTGAGAGATCTGTCTACAGCCCAAACCCCTACTCTCTATACTATGCTTCACTAGTAAAGCCACAAAGCTGCCTCCATTCTGTTAGGTTAATGGCATATCTTTTTAAATTCTTGCATTTTCCTCCCAATCTTTCAGCCTCCCAAATAATAAGTAACCAAATAATAAGATTGTCTCCCAGGGTGAGATTTCATCTGAGCGATGAAGTGTACACACCTAAGGCTTTGATTTAATTCTCTTGGACTAAGCTGATTAAGTGCTGAGCAGTTTAGACTCTTTTATAATTTTATTAGATGAGATCATTAGATTTCAGAGATGAAATGAATGGAAGCCTGACCGGAGACTGAAATAGCCAAATCCAGCCACATCAAAGGTTCCTTGGGGCTAGCTTTCAGGATTCAAACAGTAGTACATACAAAGCATGACTCTCTGAATAATAGGGATAAAATTTCAATATTAAAATAACTTTTATGATGCCAGGAAATACAGTGACATGCTTTTCTCTTGAAGCAGCATGGTTTTGCTTTAATGAAACTATAGATTATCGATTCTCAGACTCAGGGAATACTGTCCTAATGGATGTGGTCTCGAGTTATATTACTACTACAGCCATTAACTCGTGCAACTAAAAGCAAATGACTTCACCTCCCTGGGTTTTATCTCCCTCGAACCTTTCTCCCAGAATTTAGACAAATGAGGACATTCAATTAAGAAGACATTTGTGTCCACGTGTAAAAGAGACAATAAAAATGGAATATGTCACCGTGTGTGCTTCTTGCTGCTTTCCAGGGGTCAGGATTCCCTGAGCAAAACCACTGTAGTAATATCTCCACAGAAACAAAAGTATCCCTGATTTTGTATATCATAGCGGATTCTATCCTAAGACAAATTATTCTTTTCTGTCTTTTTACCAATTCCTAATTTACCCACTACAAATGTCAACATTGCGCATATGAAGATGTCTCCCAAGCCTCTAATTATTAGCCATAACTTCTCATTCTCTGTTGAGTTTTATATTCCAGTTGTCCACGGGCTACCTCTGCTTGGATATGAAAAGTTAGCACTTTTTCACCACCCTCTCTTCCAGTGTCTTCATCTGGCAATGGTACCAGGTATGACAGGCACAGAAATTCATTTTTCTCATGTCTCATGTCAGATTGATTACCATGTCCAGCTCATTTTCTTTCCTTTTTATGTCTATAGTCCCATTCTTAATGTAGGACTCATTACCTTACCTCTAATTTTTTTGGCAATTGCCTTCCATCTTGTCCTCTGATTTCTTTCTACTATTTCTCTGATCTCTCCCTGCTATTATTCTACACTAAGTGGCTAGCTCAGTGAGACAAAAGTTTCCTCTGTCTGTCATGGAAACTGATTTCTATAGTGATCCTGATCTTCTGTCTCTTCTCCCTATGCCATCAGCCTCGAAAGTGTCTTTTTCAACTTACACCTCTAACGTGGGCCCTGCATTCCAGCCATGCCCATTTGCACTTTGGCTCCAACACACTGTTAGCCTGTTTCCATTAACGTTATTCCAAAAGAATTAATTGAATGTAAGAATGGATACACGGATGGATGGATGGATGGGGAGATGCACGCCGGCATGCATGCATGCATGTGCCCAAACCTCAAATCTCTTCTGTTAACTCTATCCCTCAATACCACAATAAAAGAGAAACATATACCTAGAGTCTTTGAAAACTGATCTCCTTCACAGCTTGCCACGACTGAGAATTGTTCTTCCCTTGGTTCATGTGGCAGACATGTGATCTGCAGTCTCCTATATGTGTGTGTGTTCTCCTTCCTTTTGGCAGAGATTGCTAGCTGTTTACCAAACCCGATTCTCTCATTGTATGTGACTGGGCGAGTAACTGGACTGCATTTCCCAACTTGCTTTGCAGTTTTAGAGGTGTGACTAATGAACCACAAAATGCAAGTGGAAGTGATGTGGGTCACTTCCAAGCTGTGGAGGCTCAATATCAGGCTATACCTCCCCTATGCTTTCTTTGTTGTGTCCCTCCTGGTGGGAAAGGCAAAGAGCAAAGTGACCTTGGAAGTCAGGTGTTGATGATGGCAGAGCTGCCATCAGCCTGGGACCTTAACTGCAGTCATACGCTGCATAATGACATGTTGATCAACAAGAGACCACATATGAAACAGTAGTCACATATGAATATAACGGAGCTAAAAAAATTCCTATTGCCTAATGATGTTGTAGCCATTGTAAAGTCATAGTTCAGTGCCTTACTCACTTGTTTGTGGTGATGCTGGTGTACACAAACCTACTGCACGGCCAGTCATATATAACACAAGCAGTTGCATACAGTCCCTGATACTTGATAATGATAATAAATGACTATGTTGCCGGCTTATGTGTTTACTATACATTTTATCATTAGAGTGTACTCCTACTTATTAAAAACAAAATAAGTTAACTGTAAAACAGCCTCAGGCAGGCCCTTCAGGAAGTGTTCCAGAAGAAGGTATTGTTGTCACAGGGAATGACAGTTCTATGTATTATTGCCCTGAAGACCCTCCACTGGACAAGACGCAGAGGTGGAAGACAGTGATATTGATGATCCTAGCCTCTTATAGGCCTAGGTTAATGTGTGTGTTTGTTTCTTTGTTTTTTAATTTTAAAAATTTACAAAGTAAAAAGCAGAAACAAAATTTTTAAAATAGAACTTACAGGATAAGGATACAAAGAATGAAAATATTATACAGTTGTACAATGTGTCTGTTTTTAGCTAAGTGTTACAAAGGGCCAAGAAGGTTTTGAAAATTAAAAATATGATAAAATTAAAAAGTTACAGTAAACTAATATATTAGAGAAAAGATATACTTTTATAAATTTAACGTAGCCCAAGTGTACAGTGTTTATTGTCAACAGTAGTGTACGGTAATGTCCTAGGCCTGCAGAGTCACTCATCATGCACTCCCTGGTTCACTCAGAGCAACTTCCAGTCCTACAAGCTCCATTCATGGTAAGTGCCCTCTCCAGGTGTGCCATTTTTTATCTTTTAATACAGTGTCTTTACTGTACCTTTCCTATGTTTAGATGTGCTTAGATCCATAAATTCTCACCACCATGTTACAGTTGCCTGCAATATCCAGGATAGTAACATGCTGTACAGGTTTACAGCATGTAGCCTAGAAGCAACGTGCTAGACTGGAAACCCAGGTATGTAGTATGCTATACCATCTAGGTTTTCATAAGTACACTCTATGATGTTCTCACAACAAAGAAATCACCTAAGGAGGCGTTTCTCAGAATGTTTCCCCAACGTTGAGCAGCACATGACTATAATGAGGAGTCAACCACGGACTTGGAATATTTCCCTGGATGTGAAAGATAAATAAATTTCTATGTTCCTGAACCCACACACTTTTGCTAGATCTTGTTACAGCAGCTCAGCCCTCCCTAACTAATTTGCTCCTCTACTGGATCACCAGTGACCAGATTAGCTGCAGCTGTCTGAGTGGTCAGACCCACACCAGGATGTGAACCAGAACTGCAGAATTGCCTCGGGTAAGACCAGGTAATCCAGTGAGAGGTGAGAAGAAAGGTGGGCTTGGCTGAACTTTACAATTGATCCTGAATATAAATGCAGGTTGAATCATGGACAAGGAGGAAAATGTTTTAGAAGAATTAATGTGAAGTCAGTGCTGGAGACTAGTGAGGCAGAAGGTAAGAGAGTGGATTAAAATAACACCAGGGATCATTCTCACTAGGTTTGGTTCTATGCTAAGTCTATGAGGAACACTGGGCTTTATTCTAGAAGAGCTTAGATTTTTCTTCCAATCTTACCTGGTAAACCTTTAAGACTCTTCTTTCTGTAGATTTCCGGGTTACTTCCTTATCCATGCTATCTTTCAGAGAAAGTACAGGGTTGGGTTGAAGAGTCTTCTGAGTCCCTACAACAACTCTCCTCTGTTCTTTCTGGGCCTAAGCTGGGGCTGGAGTCCTGATAGCTGGGCTTTTTGCCAAGGCCTAAACTCCGTCCCCATTGCCAAGGGCAGCTCTGATCAGGTTAAGTTCAGATGGCTGAAGAAACTCCATCCTGGACCTCTGAATTAGGCTCTTTTCCAGGGGATTAAGTGTGTATAAGAAGATCTTGGGCTGATAGAGATTGCGTGCACTGGAGAAGCATTGAGTGCGCCAGTACAGAGGAAAGAGTAAGGGAGGGTAGGGTAGGTCACTAGGGCCCTGAGGAGCTGAAATTTGTAAACTTCAGGTTCATTCATTCATTCACTGCATAAGCAATTGTATAACATATAGTGATTTTCAGGCACTATGCCTGTAGAACTTTGATGCTATGAAAGAGTCTAAAAAAACAGTGTACCCAAATTTTTTTGTAAAGTCAATGGAAACTAATAGCAGGGTATATGGCCACATCTGATCTCTATATCTGTTGGAAGAAAGAACCTTCAGCAAGGTCTTTCCCTGTTGAAATTGTTAGAATTTTATACAAATGTTTGTATTGAGCCACTTTGAGGTCCTCATCTTGGGTAGTCCATGGCTTGAAAGGAAATGAGGGGAGAGAAGGAAGTAGCATGGGTAAACAGCCATGATCGATGGCGAAGTGACATCCTCAAACCAGGATGTCCAGGTGCAAGGATCAGCATAGCAGCCTCTAATGTGGCAGCTGGCAGGACGGCAGATCAGAGAGCTAAGAATTGTTTTTGAATGAAGAGACCTCTTACTGCAGTAACTTGATCAGCATCACAAAATTCAGACAGGGCTGAGGGACAGCATCATTTCCCAGACATAAGGCCAGAGTGGCCCGATTTCCTCAGGCCAAAGCTGGGATTCTAGTTTTAATGACAAAGCTTTGGCCCTTAGACTCAGGATCTAGAGATACATTTTGTCTGAAAGTTAAGGAAAGGAATGAAGAAGAATCATAGCACATGACTAGGGCAGCATAAAAGAATGTCTGACCCCCCACATCTGTCACTGGGTCTCAAGCAGAGCCTTCCTTGCCAGCAACGTCCCTTCAAGGTCAAGTCATCAGCTCTGTAACCAGCTTATGCCAGGCCAGAATCTCATGGCCCCCAGTGATCAGTTAGAAGCTGTCTCCACCATGAAGAGCTATCCTGGATCCTCAAATCTGTAGGACTCAGGCCAATGTGATCTTTTCACATCTAGAAAAATACGCTTTTGGGAAAGAAAACACTAAACTCAATCACTCTGGGTAAATGACTTTGCTGATATGAATATGGTATGGTATGGTATGTATGGTACGTTACGGTATGGCATGGTATTAGTTCTGAGACGTTTGCACTTCAACCAGTCATAAGAAGCCTTTATCCCAAAAATTGATCAACTAAGAGAAGTATTGGGAGATCAAGAGCATAAGTCTTATGGCTAAGCTTTTCCATATTTTCCTTGCACCAGATGGGAATATGGGTATGGAGGGGTTGAGGGTGGGGGTTTCTGGGATAATATGATTGAGAGCAACAAGGAAGTAACAGTTAAGGACAAGGGTCGGGTCTGTTCCTGCCTTCACAAGTAACCGGCTATAGGACAATGGGCAAGTCAACTCTCCTTTCTGTGACATAGTTACCTTTGGATAAAACCAGAATAGCAAGACTTTTGACCCTTACATGGGAATTATGAGGATTAAATGAGGTGATAGATGTGGACAACTTTACTAAATACATACAAATACATGACATAATATTGTGTGCTAATGTTGTCAACAATGAGATTGTGTGAGAAGGGTGAATTTGTTCAACAGAGATATAGAAAGCAACACAGTCCCACACAATCATTCTCAGCATGGACCCTCCAAGTAGCAGAAGTGACTCCTTCCACCAAGGAAAGCAAAACACACACACACACACACACACACACACACACACACACGCTATCACACAGTCTGTGAGTCTATGGATATAGGACAGGGAACTCAGGTTAGAGAAAGAACTGCCAGGCCAATGCACAGATCAAAGCTAATCCATAGTAAATGAGTAAAAGGGTCAGGGAGAAATTTATAGAATTTACATTGAAGATTTTGTTATGCCTTCCACAGAAATAACCAATAAAAAATTGCTACTTGAAGTCAACTTTAGGAAGCAGAAAGGAGGAGCACTCTACAAGCAACAGCAAGTGCCTTAAAACAAGGACGCCAACTCCAAGGCAGACAGCCTGGCAGAAGCGTAATAGAAACCAGGATTAGGAAACAAAACAGTTCTGTGGCTTCCAGTAAGGTGCGATTAAGGAAGGAGAACCTCATAAGTTTTGCCAGCTGACTGTTGAGGAGAAGGATGGCCATCTCTGTACCATCCAGGGTGTAAGGCGTGCAACATTCATAGCCTGTGTGGGTGCAGCCAGGACCAGGGCCAGGGCATCGACGGCCAGAACCTCCAGTATGAGGTGGACCCAGAAGGAGAGGGCAGCGGATATGCCCCCCAAAGTAGCTGTATTAGTCCGTTTTCACACTGCTGACAAAGACGTACCCAAGACTGGGTAAGTTATAAAGAAAAAGAGGTTTCACGGACTCACAGTTCCACGTAGGTGAGGAGGCCTCATAATCATGGCGGAAGCCACCTCTTCACAGGGTGGCAGGAGAGACAATGAGAGCCAAGTGAAAGGGGAAACCCCGTAGAAAACCACCAGATCTTGTGAGACTTATTCACTACCATGAGAACAATATGGGGGAAACTGCCCCCGTGATTCAATTATCTCCCACTGGGTCCCTCCCACAACACGTGGGAATTATGGGAGCTACAATTCAAGATACGGGTCAGGTGAAGACACAGAGCCAAACCATATGAGTAGCTGAGAAGACAGCTTTCCTTCAGGAGCAACTCGGACCTTACTCCTCCCCATCCAAGGGCTGGCTGAGGTTCCAGTGATTTTCCTAGAAGAGGCTGCCCCAGACACGATATGAACCTCCATTCCTCAGTGCACCCAGGCTGGTGTGGCCACAGGAAGCAAAGCTGCTTGTGCATCATAAGAGGGTACAATTCTCCAGTTTGGTGCTTAGGAAAATAAAGCACAAGTGAGGCCAACTTGCTTTCCATTGCCTGCTTGAACCCTCCCTCCAAGTGCTTCCAACTTTAAAAGCAACTGGAACACAGAAAGCCCACTGGTAGTTAAAAATTCAGACAGAGTTCGACATAGATTACTTTTGTTCCCTGGAATCTGTGTGGCCAGCTTTTCTTTAGTCCTTGATACTTAGCAAGGGACAAGGGACCACAGAAATTACAAAGGCAAGCTTCTAGAGATCTATCCGTTGTGAGCTGTAATATGTTTACTTATGCATTAGCCTTTAATCAACAGATTTAATATTAATTAAAAATTCATAAGCTGCTCTTTGCATAGAAATGACATAATTATGTCTCTGATTCAACTTAAAGTGTCCACTGCAGAATGTGTAAAATGTTAATTAGTAGAGAAATGCACTTAAGAAAAAAATTCTTTTAATTATGTAATAAGGCTCATTACAACAGGTAATCAACAAAGCTGCCAAATGAGCCCTCTGGTGGCATTTTTCTATATATAGCAAACAAACTTTTGTTTGTAGAAAAGGTGTGTGTGTGTGTGAATAGACAGATTTCAAATTGCTGTGGAGAAGGAAGTAGCAGTGAGTCCCAGAAACAGTTAGAAATGACCTTGTAATCTCTCAATTCTGTCAGACAGTAAAGATGACACAGATAAAGGAAGAAAGGGTCTGAAGTATTCCTCCACTAGTTGAGCAAATGCTCAAAACCTCCACTGGGTTTCACGCGATGTGGTGTGATCTTTCGGAGACCTCAGCTGTTTCTAACAGTGGTAAGAGTTCAGGCAGCAGGAGTATTAACGGGTATTGACATGGCACCAACAGAATATAGAACATCAAAGAAATAGAAAATGTGATCCCTGCTTTTGATTGATATGACCCCAAAAACTGAGTCTCCGTCCATCCCGTTCGTGCAGATATCAGGGTCAAGAACTCATCAAACACACATTTGTGGGCCGGGCACAGTGGCTCACGCCTATAATCCCTGCACTCTGGGAGGCCGAGGCAGGTGAATCACTTGAGATCAAGAGATCGAGACCATCCTGGCCAACTTGGTGAAACCCCATCTCTACTAAAAATACAAAACTTCGCCAGGCCTGGCTGTGTGTGCCTGTAATCCCAGCTACTCAGGAGGCTGAGGTGGGAGTAATCACTTGAACCTGGGAGGTGGAGGTTGCAGTGAGCCGAGATTGTGCCACTGCACTCCAGCCTGGGCAACAGAGCAAGACTCCATCTCAAAAAAAAAAAAAATTATGAACAAAGATGCAAAAGATGCGACCCATCCATCAGTGGTTCACCATTCACTCATTCATTCATTCAGCCCAGTGCCAGGGGCACACAGAGGACACAGCTCTGCTTCCAAGAAGCTCCTGAAAGCAGCTTGAGGAGCGAATTTGGGCTTTGAAAATCAGACCATCCCAGATTTCCACACATCATAGCCTCATCCTCGCTACACAGAGCCACAGGAGCTTAGGCAAATAACTATTGAGACTCAATGTTCTCATCTACATGGGGGTTACTTTGTCTGCTTGGTGGGGTTCTATAAAGGTTCCAGTGAGATAATCGATGTAAAGGATTTGGCCCCCACATGGCAAAAAGCAGTGCACAATGACTGTCTCTGCCCCATCCTCACCTCGTGGCTGGTGCTGGTTTGTCAGCCTTAGCTGAATTTAACACACAGGATGATATCAAGACAGTGGATTTTAAGAAATTCTCCATGGACTTTAAATTAACCAATGTTGGTATTAAGTGCTGTGCTGAGTACAGGGAATACATGGGAAAGGTCTAGTCCCTTATATCAGGTGTGTCAAACTTACTCCCCCTTGTCCTGGGCCCTGCACCCATACTTTCTGCCCTTCTACTGGTCCTTATCCCACCCATTCCTTTGCTTCTATTACATTCTGGCCTGTGATCAGCTCTCCAGCCCTGAATGCACATCTTTGACCACATTCATTCCTCCTCCCTGCAAATTCAGAGGTCCTGACTTTCACTGTCCACTGAAATCTCTGCTTAGCCTGCTGAGATCAGACCCACAAAGTCCTCTGCAGGGGTTCGGGGCAAACCGTCCTAACAACGTAGAAATTCATTTCCTCCTTCAATTCATCATGGTCCTTCAGTTAGGAAGCAGGAGAATACAGTCCTGCAAGCCCTGGGGCTCCAGCCTGAAGAGGGAAGTACAACCCTTTGGCCAGCAACAGTTCAGTCTCTGAGAGTCCTCTACAAGCTGGCTTCCAACAAATCAGTGCTGGGTTAGCCCTGAAAACTTACGAAGGTTTCAGGCCCACCTCTAGATGAGTGCAAAGCTACTGCATCTGAGTGAGAATGATCAAGGAGGTCTTGGGCACCTTTCTGTACTCAGTGGCTCAGACTGCCTGGCTCACAGAGGGTGCTTAATACATGTGGAATTCACAAATGCATGAATCTGCTAGGCAGGCCACCCAGTGCACACAAGCTAGCCTAAAGCAGTGAACAACTGAGAGCTTAATCACCCTGTTTTAGCAGACTTGCTGAGACCCACTTTGCAAGGAGGCTGCCAACTGTCAGATTTCACGGCTCCAGCAGAGGCACTGATCCATCTTGGAGCCTATGAGTTCATTCTGACAAATGCCTGGAACCCGAACTGGAATGAGGCTGCCATAGTGGATGTGTTCCAGGATGGATCAGGGGTCCATCCAAGATGAGCTTGCCCAGGCTGTAACGCATGGGCTTGGTTCTAAAGTAAGCAGCCAATGCCGCTGAGCTCTCCTTACCATGCTCGCCTGCTGCCAGGATATGCCTTGTTTAGAAAGGAGGGCCAGAGCCTGTGTATGAAAGCCAGGAGTTCAGCACCAGCCAGGGCAAGGGCAGAAAGACTCCAAAATGTTTTGTTCAGCCTCAACCATTTCTGGTTGCCCTCCTTACTCAGATATTGCTTTTACAAAAGGATTTAATAAACAGTAAAGGATGGATTGCTTAGCTAGAGATAGATGATAGGTAGGTAGGTAGGTAGGTAGGTACATAGATACGTAGATACATAAACATAGATGGATAGATAGAGGATAGATAGAGAAGCGGGGAGGGTTAAGGCATGGCACGTTCCCAGAGGTATGAGCATTTACAAAGAGAATGCAAACCTTTAAGAAGGAGAATCCTCTGTGTGGGGATTCGTGGGACAGTCCAAATTTGCCAGCTCAGTGGTAGAGCCAGTCCTCAAACATACACTTTCTGATTCCAAATCATCATTTCAGGCTGCCCTCATGTGTAACATTATATCCTAGGGAAATGAATGTGAGTAATCAGTTACTCTTGGCTTTAAAAAATTCCTCCCACGACACAAAACCTGCTGTAGGAACAAAGTTAAGTTAAATAGTTTGGGGGCTATAATGACAACAATCAGATAATTGAGACAGGAAGAAACACCAAGTTTTTTGACTCCCAAAACCATTTTCTTATAACCCAATTTCTGTTTAAATCTATACAACAGCTGCTGGTGGCATTATGTAATTCCCTAGAGGTACTGCCTCCTAGCAGACAATATTATAAATAACTTCATCAAATCCCAGCGAACTCTGGTCCTCAGCAATGACCTTGAGGCTAATCAAACCCCTACTTTCTATATCCAACAGACACCCAGAAGTGCAGGATATGTCTGGGTGGGCTCTTCCAGGAGCTACATTCACTGTTGTAGTCTACAAAACCATAGTAGCAATTTCTATACAATTTGATAATTGCAGTCTGTAAGTGTGCTATTGGTTTTCATTATGATAGACCATATTACAAAACTAATTATAAAATGTTAGATGGGCAGCAAGGACCTTCAATATCAGATTCTTCCCTAACAGCCTCTTCAACATCCACTTCAGGGTCATGCAGGTGCTGAGTTTCAGTCATGGCATATGGGAACATTTTTGCTGTCCATTTGTAATCAGAGCCACTTGGGGTGCTTGTTAGCTCTGTAACTCAGATGTTAGCTGGGATTTCATAGCCACTTAAGATCTAGATAAGATGAATTCATGCCCTCTTATCAAAACCCAAAGCCCTAAACTCTCTCCTCAAAATTCCTCAGATCCTCAAACATTTATACTCTTATACCATCTTTGACCTCCAATTCCCAGCTTCTCCTGTAATTTTGTTTTTCACTCTGCATCTTGTCCATTGATCTCTACTCTGGAATTGACCCAAACTTGGTATCCACTCTCCTAAATCCTCACCTTCAAAACAAGTTCAAACAGTAATAATTATTGTTAATAACTAAGAGGTATTGAGTACTTACTATATATCAAGCGTTATTCAAAGCTTCTATGTGTAATGGTGCATTTGGTTTGCCCAGCAACCCTTTGAAAGATGTTCAGAACTGTTGCATGTAGCATAATTAAGATTTGAGGATCGCAGGGAAGCAACATCACATTATGCACCCAAGAAAAACAATACACAATTCTGTCTAGTTCATTCCGGTTGCCCTGGTCTTCAGTTTTTTATAGGCTGTCTCTGTCCCATGTAGCAAACCCAGCCTTTCACTCTCATCACATCTCCTTCTACTCTCTCCCATCCCAAATTTCCTTCTCACTTATTCTCTCTTAAATTAACGTAAGAACCTCTTTCTTTTCTTTTTTTTTTTTTGAGATGGAATTTTGCTCTTGTCACCCAGGCTGCAATGGCGCAATCTTGGCTCATGGCAACCTCCGCCTCCTGGGAAGAACCTCTTTCTTATGCAGAGAAATTCTGCACCTACTCCCAAATTCACGTGTAGAAACAATTGCTATGCTCAGCAGAACAAGGAGACTCACTCTCCATGGGCAATGACTTCCCTTAGAAGGCAGCTTGGGGGCCGGGCGCGGTGGCTCAAGCCTGTAATCCCAGCACTTTGGGAGGCCGAGACAGGCGGATCACGAGGTCAGGAGATCGAGACCATCCTGGCTAACACGGTGAAATCCTGTCTCTACTAAAAAATATAAAAAACTAGCCAGGCGAGGTGGCGGGCGCCTGTAGTCCCAGCTACTCGGGAGGCTGACGCAGGAGAATGGCGTAAACCCGGGAGGCGGAGCTTGCAGTGAGCTGAGATCCGGCCACTGCACTCCAGCCTGGGCGACAGAGCGAGACTCCGTCTCAAAAAAAAAAAAAAAAAAAAAAGAAGGCAGCTTGGGTTATAAATAACAGGTTTGCTTGAGGTTGTTGATTCTTATTGTTAAACCTATAAACACATCAGAAACTAAACTGGAATCATTTGTTGGGCAATCACTTTTAATATTTTAAATTTAACTTCTTTGCATAGGTAGTACATTTTCAAGTTCTAAATTCAAAGAATTCAAAAGCATATATATAATAAGAATTCTCCTTTTGCCCCAGACCTCCAGCAAATGAATTCCTTTCCTGATAGCAACCAATTTTATCAATAGTTTGTGCATATTCCAGAAATATTTTAGGCATCTATAAATACACTTTTTGAAATTTTATCCTTCTTTTTTTAATTATAATGATATGAAAATGGTAGCATGTTTTGCCACTGTTTGCCACTTTGCTTCTTTCATTCAACAATAGCTCTTGGTGGTCATTCCATATTTACATAAACGGCCGCTTTATTCTTTGCTACAGTTGTGTATCTAACCAATTCCCTAGGGTGGACATTTATGTTGGTTCCAAACTTCTTCTCTTATAAACTATAACACAATTAATAACTTACACATTCATCATCTCACACGTGTGTACACACATAGACATTTACGTTGATTCCGTATCTCGGCTATCGTGAATAGTACTGTGATAAATACAGGGGTGCAGATATCACTTTGACATACTGACTTCATCTCCTTTGAATATACATACACCCAGTAGTAGTACTGCTGGATCATATGGTAGTTCCATTTTTTACTTTTTGAGGAACTCTATGTTATTTTCTATAATGGTTGTACTAATTTATATTCCTACCAACAGTGTGTAAGGGTACCTTTACTCCACATCCTTAACAATGCTTGTTATCTCTTGTTTTTTGATGATAACTATTCTTACTGGAGTGAGATGACATTTCACTGTGGTTTTAATTTGCATGTCCAGACCTTCCATGAACTGAGTTCAAGTTCTTTTTGCCCTATCTTCAACCTGACCTGCCCACCCTCCACTCCAGTTCTCCCAGCTCATCCTCATCCACTCTCAGAGCATTTCTGCTTAAGATGCCTTCCTCAGCCTCATTTTTCCACAATCTCTCCTCCAGGAATTCTTCCTGGGCCCCTATCCCTCCAGTATCAGTGTATTCCTTTTCTGGACTCTTCTAGAGTTCTATTTATACCTCTCTATTGGCCTATTCTGCATTGTGATATGTGTATTTATTCATCCAACATTCGACAAGTATTATTTAGGATCCACGATGTGCCAGGTGCTGTGCTAAGTGCTGAGTAGACAGAGGTGACCAAAGCAGTCTGGAGCCTGTCCTCATAGAGCTCTAACCATCTGGAGGCCTGAATGCAGGCCTGAATCTCCTACCAGGGCAGTGGTTCTTAACGGCAGGTGGTGGTGGTCATTTTGTCCCCCTGTGGGACATCTAGCAATGTCTGGAGACATTTTTGGTTGTCACAGCTGGAAAGGGGTACATTGCTATATAGCGGGTAGAGGCCAGGGGTATTACTAAGCATCCTTTAATTCATAGAACCTGCACCCATAACAAAGAATTATCTGGCCAACCTGGACAACATAGTAACACCACACCCCATCTCTACAAATTTTTTTTTTAATTAGCCAGTCATGGTGGTGTACCCCTATAGTCCCAGCTACTCAGGAGGCTGAGGTAAGGGGATTGCTTGAGCCCAGGAGGCAAGGCTTCAGTGAGTCATGATCATGCTACTGCACTCCAGCCTGGGTGACAGAGCAAGACCCCATCTCAAAAAAAAAAAAAAAAAATTATCTGGCTCCAAATGCCAAATATCAATAGTGCTGAAATGGAAAGACACTGTCCTAGATTTAAAAACTAAGTAAAATTAAGTACCTAGGGGGGGAGTGTGTTTATTGTTTAGTTTAATATTTTCCAAAACCCCAACATAGTGACTTGATACATAGTAGCTCCTACATATTTTCAGGAATAAAAATGGCACCCTTAGGATATAGGAAAGAGATAAGTTTTAATTAGGAAAAGCAATAAGAAATATTAGTTAATTTCAGAGGGGAAATCATAGTCTAAACTTCTTTGCCATGGGTATGGTAAATTAAGTTAGTATTTTATGCTCCATTGTTGTGTTTTCTTCATTATAATATTTATCATATAAATCTACCAACTTACATAACTCATTGGGAAAGTAAGGGATTAATTAGGCAATTTCAAGATGCATAAATACATTAATATAAACAAAATACATATGGTGATTGGGGAACACATTAAGGGACATAAATCAAAGATAATATAGCAGAGCAAACTTACCAGCAGAAAACAGGCTTGCAATGTCTACAAACGTTCTTTTGTATTTAATAACGTGACAGATTCCTGGCACAATCCTCCTATTTGTTATAGGGCTATTAATTTCATCATACGCACCTTGCATGAACTTGCTTTATTGCATTTGTGAGTATAATGGGAAGGGTCATGAGAGGTCACTGCCGCGGCAGTGACTTGGCATCCACAGCTTTTGAAATGACTCCTAGGCGCACAGCGAAGACAAACCTCTGGCAAGGAATGGCGTTCCGGTGTGCTAACAGGGTGCCCACAGACATGCATATCAGGTTCAGGCTACCTGGGAGCTCTAGCCAAGCCCAGAGTCTCCCTGTATCTGCAGGATTTTCCTCCCAGCTGTCCAAGGAAGACTACTCAAAAGTATAACTCCTCGACACTTCAGTCTTAGAATCTTACTGAGAGCTGTAATTGGGCCCTTTTCATTTTACAGAGAGTGAAACTAAGGCAGAAAGAATTGAGGTGGTTGCCAAAGGCAGACAACTGGCTCATAGATGACCTAGTCTAGAGGCCTCTGAAGCTACTACATCTGTTTACCTTTTCTGATTTAAAATCAAAGAATCTCCAGCTATTAAGGAGAGATTATACTTAATATACCCATTGCTAGCAACTGGCTTCTTCATTTCATGTATTATTAGGTTTCAAATGCATTTTACCATGGAAAGAGGCTTTGTATACCTTTAACCAAACATGGATATGGTAATTTACGCATTTGTCAATGTCTGGTGGTTGATGTCTGTGGAGTAGCCAGTGTCTAATCAAGAAAATGGAAAATATTCCAGATATTTCAGAGGGCATTTCATATAGGTAAATGGTTCATGGGGTGTTGGACGGATTAGGGGGCATAAAAAGCCAAACTGCAAAATTGCTCAAAGGTAAGTAACTGTGGAAAGGGCTTAGAAGAGCAAGAGGGACATGATGTCCTGGCTCATGTTAACCGCACTCTCCTGGCTGCCACAGTGGGAACCTGACTGCTGAGGAGGAACCCAGGAGAGGCGCTTGCTGCCCACTGATGCTGCTTCCATTGCTGCTACTGCTGCCTGGAGCTGGTAGTCTCCCATCACTACCTCCCACTGGCAGAATCTGGTAAGCCAGCTGGCTAAGAAGTCTGAGAGGCATAGTTTACAGGCTCTTCCTGTCCCAGGGTAAAAAAGGTTAAGTGTGAAGCTGAGTGACCACCCTTCCATTGAAAATTCTGTACATGTCTCGTGTAAGAGCAAACTGTACACGCATTTTTAAAACGTGCCCATTGTTGCCCCCATGTCATCCAGTCTTCATCATCTTGTATTCCTGTTTTCTCTCTTTCCTTCTTTCTTCACATATTCTGGGCTAAGCAATGTATTTGGCATTGGGAATGCCAAGTGAACCAGACAGTGCTCCTGCCCCATGAGAGTTATAATTTATGCCAACGGTAAGACAAACTTTTTGAGCTCTTCCAGATTTTTTTCTTGTTTTCATTTTTGTTTTTGCTTTTCCCATTTCTAACTTTCCCAGGATAGTAATTCTCTTATTTAAACGACATACAGATGCTGCTTAATATTCATGAATTAGAGTGCTGTTTACACTCCTACAGTAAACATAAATCATTTGTCTAATAGGATGCAATTCCAAGATTAAGAAAGGATTCTAGTTAACAGTATATGTGAATTTTGTCATCTTACTCTTCACAGCTGAGACTCAGAGTTGGTCAAGGCTTTCTGTATTTTTATTGTAATCAGTCTAAGGGATATTAATAAAATTTTTCAATACAAAAAAAGATGAAGCCATAGTTTGTATATATGGAGATATATATATATTTGAGACAGAGTTTCGCTCTTGTTCCTCAGGCTGGAGTGCAACGGCACGATCTCGGCTCAATGCAACCTCCACCTCCCATGTCCAAGCAATTCTCCTGCCTCAGCTTCCTGAGTAGCTGGGATTACAGACATGCACCACCATGCCAGGCTAATTTTGTATTTTTAGTAGAGATGGGGTTTCTCCATGTTGGTCAGGCTGGTCTCAAACTTCCAACCTCAGGTGATCCACCCGTCTCGGCCTCCCAAAGTGCTGGAATTACAGGTGTGAGCCACCGTGCCTGGCCAGATCTATATTTCTCATAAAGCTTCCCTGCAAAATGCATAAAAACCAGTTTGTTCATTCATTGAGCTAAAGGTATTGATGGTTACCAGTGCTGGTGCTAAGTATACAGAAGAACATAAGAAAGAATCTCTGTTCTCCAGTACTTGCCACCTACTGGAGGAGGCAGTCAAGTAACAGTGACAGCCTGGGGTACAGAATACCTAATGAAGGGGTAAGAACACACAGAGAGAGGGTGCCCACGTCAGTCAGAGGTCTCCGGAAAGGTTTTTAAGAGAAGGGAGGATTTCAACGAATTTGAAGGTGGGTACAAATCAAGTGAATAAGGGAGATGAGGAGAACCCCAGGGCACATTGCACAGGAAAGGTCATGAGGCAGGTATTAAGGAAGGTGCAAGGATGACTTCTATCAAGCGTGAAATGAGGTGACACTGTGGTTGTTAGCAAGAGTTGGGCTTTGGAAGTTTTAAAATACTGTGCAAAGGGCTTCATTCTTAAGGAGGTGATAAGCCACCTACCAGGTTTGGAGGGGAAAATAAGATCATTCTGGGAGCAGCATGGAGGATGGATTGAAAGGAATCAAGACTGAGACAGAGGGAACAGTTGGAAGACCTTGTGGTACCTAGATGAGAAATGACAAGGGCAGAAACTGTGCAGCTAGAGGGGGATGAAGAGCAGAAGGCAGAGCCAAGAAATATACAAGCTAGAGAGTCAATAACATAGAGCGAGAAGAGGAACGTTGTGAGAGGGCAAAGGAGAATCTCAAATGCCTCCCAGGATGCTGATTTGGGTGACCTGCAGGCTAGCGGGCCAATGACCAAAGCCAGGAACTATAGGAGCGGGACAAGTTACAGATAGTGAGTAGTGGAAGATGGCTGGGGGAGAAGAGGAGTTCCATTTTTAAAACGTTCAAATTCAAATGCCTAAGAAAAATCCCCATGAAAAGATCCAGTGTTTGGTGGGCAACATGGATATGGAGCTCAGTGGACAGGCCTGAACTGTCTGCATGGCTTTGAGAGTCATCTGCTTTGTAAGTGAAGCCATGGATGTGGAAGAAATAGCTCACAGGGGAGAGAAGGAGGCTGAGGATAAATTGCCTGAGAACATCGACATTTAAAGGACTTACAAAGTAAAAGAAACTCACAAAGAGAAAGAATGGTCAGAACTGCAGGAGGAAAAAATGTGTGCCTCTTCTGCTCTTCTTCATCTCATGCACCTGCATCCCCCAGGTTGTTTCTGTTGGAAACCAGATGTCCATCCTTTCATTTCCCATTCTTCAGTGAGTTCTATCATGACATTTTCAAAACAGATCACAACTCTGTGTGCCTCTCTTTGCCCTACTGGCAGCATCTGGGTCCCCTGGTTCAAGCCCCTGGACTATGCGATCTTCACCTCCCCACTCATCCCTAATTCTCCCTTGCTCAGCTGTAATCCAGAGAACCTGCCTGTTTTGTTCATTCAACACAGTGGTAGCTTGTTGAATGAATGAATGCTCGAGTGATTGAATAAATGTAGAACTACCTAATGGTACAAAGAAATCAGGAAAATTCTTTTGATTGGGCATTCTGGAAGACTTTGGTAACAGCCATTCTCCTGGAGAGGTAGAAGGTGTTAGCAGTTGTGTCTTCAATTCTCCATGATGTTAGTGATAGGGATTATTCTCTGCAACCAGAGGTTACTCTCTTGCCTGTAGACAGAAGAGCTGAAATGAAGCTATTTCTTAAAGTTTTAAGTTTCTATAGAGAAGGGGATTTTTTTTTTTTTGGATGATCAAAAATGTCCATTACTACACAGTGCCTCAAGCTTTTAAGGAAATCATAGCATTAACTGTCCAAATCTTGAATCTTCCTTAAACCTCCCACTAAAATTTTGATATACAATAAATTGCAGTGCCTCTAATGAGATACCAGTACCAAATCCCCTGGGCTCCTCATACACTTTCTATGTCACATCTTGGCGACTTTCAGGAAGTCAGGTAAGGGATTCTATGCCTTCTACATCAGAACCAGATTGAGGAGTAGATACTTTCACAATGGAAAATTTATCTCACTAGGTACATGTCTGCCAGACCATTACTGCACCTTTCTGTAACCTTTATGAGGTATGGAGTGAGTGTGTTTTAAAGAGGAAAAAAAAATCCTGTAACAGGATTTCTCATGAGTCAATTGCCAGAGTTGGCAGAGAGAGAGTAAAACCGAGTTGATGAGGAAGGAGGGGCTGGAGTTTTGCTGCAGGACTGGGGCCTCATTAGTACTTGGCACACAGGCCTAATGGAAGGCTTAAAGTATTGTTGGGACAATCCCTCAGATTCCCAAGTCTGGGGACTGTCTCCAGAAAAAGATGAGTAAACAAGTATGCAGCATCAGCGTTGGAGTCAGCATGCCCAGGCAAGAACTGCAGCCCGATATTTATTGCTCTGCCAATGCTTCCCATTAAGGATGTCCCCTGAAGGCTCTAGTATTGGGCACCATTTTTCAGATAGAAATTTAGTAACTCAATTGGCATCCACCTGGGCCCCATGGCAAGTGGGAATAAAGCTTGTTTTCTCTTCAAGTGACAACACAGTGATAAATAGGTCTACCATCTTTCCCTCCACTGTAATACTCACCCTCTGGCCCTCCTGGATAGGAAAAATGTTTTCAGTAGCACCTTGCTAGAAAGAGGTATGCATTAACCTGGTTCTCCCAAACCCAGCTCTCAGCAGAGTATAGGTAGAGAGCTGGGTTTGGGATTTAGTGATTGTTGATGACATCGACTTTCCTTAAAGTCTTTCTGCCCCAAAAGCGAGCTCAGATTGTCAGACTGCAATGAGTGTTCCCTCCCTTTTAGCTGCCCTGCAAGGTAGGGAATTAGTCCCATGACTGCCAAAGTCATAATAGCTGTGGAGGAAATCCAACATGGAAGGGACCCAGAGAGGGCCCGGGGAAAGGGCTGCCTTGCCAACAAAGCACTAAGGATGTCCTTAAGCTGAGTTTATCAAAGAAATCAGTTCACGATAGGCTGTTCCCCCACGATATTGGAGAAAGATGGCAACCAGTCTCCCAAGACCCTGAGTTTGCTCCAGGCTGACTTTTCAGGAGCATAGAGATCTTCACCAGAGATTAGAAGCAAAGCACCAGAAGTCGCAACAGGCACCTTAAAAGCAGCCCTGAGCGGAAGCTGCCAGAGGAAGGTGTGCTTCCTCCTCCCTCCTGATACCCCTGCACCTAAGATTCCCGGGTCTTGGAGCCTGGGATTCAAAGCAAGGCCATCTAAATGGTCACAACAAAACTAACTAACAGCCCAGACATGGTGGCTCACACCTGTAATCCCAGCACTTTGGGAGGCCAAGGCGGGCAGATCACCTGAGGTCAGGAGTTCGAGACCTGCCTGGCCAACATGGCGAAACCCCATCTCTACTAAAAATACAAAAAATTAGCTTGGCTTGGTGGTGTACACCTGTAATCCCAGCTACTCAAGAGGCTGAGGCACAAGAATAACTTGAACCTGGGAGGCAGAGATTGCAATGAATTGAGATTGCCCCACTGTCCTCCAGCCTGGGTGACAGAGCAAGACTCCATCTCAAAAAAACAACACAAAAAACCCAACAAACCAAGAAGGTGCCCCTCTAGTTTCTCATCCACTCACTTGGTAGACCTCCAACTTCTATCTCCTGCCAAGTTCCTCCCACTTGGGTCTTGAATGCTGCTTCTGGGAGCAGGGTGTTCTCTGTGCTCATGAACAAATGTAGGCTCTCGTGTCTCAACCCTAGCCCAGCTTCAGAATCATTTAGGGGAGCTCTTAAAGAAATAAATGTTCAGGCCCCACCTTCAGACACACTGGAGGCATGTGGGATTTTAAAAGTGGCGCCCAGGAATTTTAAATCATTTTGAAAAGAGACTTGATGATGCTGATGCAGCTATCCATGGGCTCGCTTTGAAACCGCAGTCCTGTAGAGAGGAAGGATTCTAATCTGATTTCAAATCTCTGCTTTGGCACCAACTGGCTTAATACGTAGACAAGCTCTTTTAACATCTCCACATCCTAATTTCCTCATCTCTGTGGTACAGGTAATACACTGACATTTATAAAACACTGATCCTTATTTGTATTTTCTTGCTGTTGTCTAAGCCTGTGTATTTACATGAGGTTTATTGTTCCAGAGAAAGAAAGGGTAGAACTAGTGTGGCCACTCCCCGTTTAATACCTGGGGAGCCGGGGTTGGGGCACAGTGGTCTTCAGACTTCCAGAAACTTCCGGCTTACCAAGGCACCTCTGGGTCCAGATCATTATAAGGAAATCAGTGTCCTCTTCCACCTGTAAGGTGTGTCTGTGACCCTTTCCTATCTTCCCCTACACACAAGTGCCCTTCCCTGACTCTACAGAGAAAGGCACTTACCTCCAATCTTGCAAAGAAGCATTGTCCTAGGGTGCAAAACCTATGTTTAAATAATTAACCATAAAATGCATAGTGTGTATGTGTGTGTACCTATATATGTAAAACTTTGATCAACTATGTATCAAAAATAATTTTAACTAGAACTTAATCCATAATAAACTTTCTAAGGGAGTGCTGTGGTGACAAAAAAATAACAATTGAAAATGTTCGGCCGGGCGCGGTGGCTCAAGCCTGTAATCCCAGCACTTTGGGAGGCCGAGACGGGTGGATCACGAGGTCAGGAGATCAAGACCATCCTGGCTAACACGGTGAAACCCCGTCTCTACTAAAAAATACAAAAAACTAGCCGGGCGAGGTGGCGGGCGCCTGTAGTCCCAGCTACTCGGGAGGCTGAGGCAGGAGAATGGCGTGAACCTGGGAGGCGGAGCTTGCAGTGAGCTGAGATCCGGCCACTGCACTCCAGCCTGGGCGACAGAGCGAGACTCCGTCTCAAAAAAAAAAAAAAAAGAAAGAAAGAAAATGTTCAGCTTATATACAAATTTTTGTTGAGAAGAATGATAGGGTAATTTATAAAAGACTTTCAAGCATAAAAATATATCATGTTAGGATAAAGTTCTGCAGAAATCAAATGGGAATACAATTACAAGGAAAAAGAGAAACATTATGTAACTTCCAACTGTTAAAAAAGAGCTTGTTCATGTGTTTTTTGAACCATGAGTATTAAATCACTATGGTATTTAGATTCTATTGGATAAGTTTAAAAGAGTGATACAACAGTTGTACCCTAAAATATCAATATTTGCAAGATGCCAATAATTACATCCTTTGCAACTATTTAATTTAGATAAAAAGCATCTAATTTAGATAAAAGTCTCTTTAAAGGAGATTGTAGCTTTCTAGAAGGTTTTGAAGGCACAGACAGAAAAAAAAGTATCACAGCTTTTCACAGAGCTGTATCACAAAGTTGTAGTGCATGCCAGGGAGGAGAGAACCTGCAGGGGACATGAAGGTGGTAGAAGCATGGTCCCTTCCAGCCCCAGGGATCATGGTAAGAGGGGGATTGGGAGAGTGGCAAACCAGTGTGATCCCCCACGCCCAAGGCATGGGGATCCCCATGGCTGGTACATGACATACGAGGATCCACAAGTTTCCATGTGCCCCAGCACAGAGACAAGAAGGTGCTCAGTCATTGCCTCATGCAGACTTCACTACAGGACAGCCGACCAGAACCTGGCAGTTCCAGGCACCTGTTACCTTCAAAGACCAATGGGTCCATTTTCCTCGCCTGGCCACCCAGACCTGGTGTACACCAGACCAGCCTCCCCTGGTAGAGAGCAATGAGAGTCCAGAAATCCCATCCCTGACCCTGTGGAATCCCAGTGAGTCCTACAAGCACTCAGGACTATCTGTGGGCAAGAAGCAGGGAGTAAGAAATGCTGCAAGAGAATGGGATCATCAAGGGAGAATGAATCATCCAAAAGAGACTAATTAAAAGACTAATGAAAACCGCCCAGATAGGGAATTTAACTTAGGAAACCCTGACTATTTAAACAGGAAAGAGGCTATAAACCAGAAGAGATTGAGACATTGTTAATTGGCAAGAGTCAGCTTTGTGCTACCCAGCAGGGTGTGGACTCATAAGAAGGTTCAAGTCAGCTAGAGAAAATAGAGTCTACATTGTCTTTGCATGTCTGCATGTTGTGTGAGCAAATTTGCATTCTATTACACCTGGAAATGGGGTTAATGGTATTTACCTCGCAGGGTTTCTGTAAGAATTAGAGAGAATGCACATAAAGTTCCCCAGCACATATGTGCCCCTCAAAGGACAACTATTATTCTTTATTTTAAAGTTCTGTGGTACATGTGCAGGATGTGCAGATAGTTAGATGGGTAAATGTGTGCTATGGTGGTTTGCTGCACCTATCAATCCATCACCTAGCTACTAAGCCCCACATGCATTCACTATTTTTTCTGATGCTCTCCCTCCCCGCAGCCTCCGCCCCACAGGCCCCAGTGTGTGTTGTTCCCCTCCTTTGTCCATGTGTTCTCATTGTTCAGCTCCTACTTATAAGTGAGAACATATGGTGTTTGATTTTCCATTCCTGCGTTAGTTTGCTGAGGATAATGATTTCCAGCTCCATCCATGTCTCTGCAAAGGACATTATCCCGTTCCTGTTTATGGCTGCATAGTATTCCATGGTATATGTATACCACATTTTCTTTATCCAGTCTATCATTGATGGGCATTTGGGTTGACTCCATGTCTTTGTTATTGTGAATAGTACTTCAGTGAACACACGTGTGCATGTATCTTTATAACAGAATGATTTATATTCCTTTGGGTATATACCCAGTAATAGGATTGCCAGGTCAAATGATATTTCTGGTTCTAGATCCTTGAGGAATCGCCACACTGTCTTCCATAATGGTTGAATGAATTTACATTCCCACCAATAGTGTAAAAGCATTCCTATTCCTCTGCAACTTCGCCAGCATCTATTATTTCTCAACTTTTTAATAAACACCATTCTAACTGGCATGAGATGGTATCTCATTGTAGTTTTGATTTGCATTTCTCTAATGACCAGTAATGAGTTTTTCATGTTTGACTAGCTGCATGAATGTCTTCTTTTGAGAAGTGTCTGTTTATGTCCATTGCTTAATTTTTAATGGGGTTGTTTTATTTTTGTATATTTGTTTAAGTTCCTTATAGATTCTGGATATTAGACCTGCGTCAGATGGATAGACTGCAAAAATTTTCTCCCACTCTGTAGGTTGTCTGTTCGCTTTGATGGTAGTGTCTTTTGCTGTTCAGAAGTTCTTTAGTTTAATTAGATCCCACTTGCCAATTTTGGCTTTTATATTAAAGTGTCCCAACCTTCACTGCTGCCTGGGAGGTGGCAGGAAGATACCCAGATGGTGGTCTCTGCAGCCAGCATCAAGCTGTCCCCACCTTTGTGTGACACCAGCATGCTCTGGCATTGCAGCCCACTTCAAATAGAGGCAGGACGATGACTCTCATGTCTTCTATGCCTTTGTCTCTGGGCTGCTGTATCTTACGGAGCTTGAGAGAAAGCAACTCTGAGAAGACTTCACGTTCTTCTCAGACTTGATCCTATGATGACTGAGGCATCGTTATTAGTAGACTCAACCATTCCTTAGGACAAGGTGGTTTTCAGGAAGTACCGCCTCCTCCAGCAAACAGGCCCTCAGCAAGCCCACCCCAGAAGTCGCCTGATAAAGTCATATCCCAAGGCTGTCGGCACACCCAGACCTGGAAGCAGATTCACTGTCAAACCACTGAAGCTCAAGCTTCCAGGTTGTTTAGGTACCCAGGCCACTTTCTAGACTCTCTGCCTAATTTTGTATTCATTCTCTCAAAGAGGACAACCCAAATTGTAAGCAGTTCAGGCTCCACAAAACCTGGATCCGGCCCATGCGGACTTTATTGCTACCCTCTCCTGGTGACTTAAATAAAGCACTGGAAATGCTGCCATTATGAGAAAACCCTCACTGTGCCAGTGATAAAAGCACCTCTGCAGATGAAAAAGCACTTTCAAGCTAGATTTTCTCACCAAGTTCTCTCAGATGATGAATACAATGATCACACATTAATTAAGCACCCACCAAGTATAGGCACTGTGCCAGGTGCTCCCAGCCCATGCCAGGAGAGCCTCACAGCTGACTGGTAGATCCATGACTTTGGCACTTACCAAGGAAATCCACCTGCATATGGCCTGAGTGATCTGCAAGCTCTGCTCCCTGGAGCTGATGGTCAGCCTCAAGGCAACAGCACGTGTCACGCTGCTGCCCCAGCTGCCTTGAAGCCCCTAGACCTACCCAAGATCCACCAACTCAAGGGTTAAGCCCTGCCACAGCAGGAGATGGGGCTTATACTGGTTGTTAATATTTTCATATCATCCCTCCTTTCCATCATGTCCTTCAGTTCTACTGGTCTTCATGAGGGGCCAATAGATAGATCCAGAAGTAGTGAGCACTCTAATCATAATCCCATTTATACAGAAAGCCCAGATGAGTCTAGATGACTCTTGGAATGTTCTCCATCACGCACATAGCCACATACAGGTGGATCTGGCTGTTAGGAAAATCTAACTCCAAAATTCAGATCAAAGCAAAAGGCAAGCTGGGAATTATAATTCCTTTTATAGAATTGGTTAAAGATAGGATTCATTTGAACAATATTTTTCCTAGTGCATTTAAAATGTTTCCACTCACAATTAACTTCTATACAATTACTTGGGAACATGTCCATTGGGTAAAGTGAATTCAATCATTCATTTATTCATTCATTTTAACAAAACCCTGCTGGTATCTACCATGTGTCAGGCACTGCTCTAGGTTCTAGGGATGCTGTAGCGAACAAAACATACAATAGTTCTTTTCATGAAGCTGGCATTCCGGTGGGGGTAGACAAATAAGCAAATACACAATAGATTAGGGAGGAATAAGTGCTATATATAAAATAAAGCAGGGGCATGCTCATGTAGGAGTGACTGCATAGAGAATAGGGTGCTGTCTTTATAGAGAAGGAGACCGTGCTAGGTAATGTTTGAGCTGAGAAGATCCAGGCAGAGGAAAGGAAAGAGCAAATGCCTTGAGTCAGATCATGCTTGGTGTATTTGAGAAACAGCAAAAAGGCTGTTGTGGCTAAAGCCTAGTGCAGCCAAAGACAAGCCAGCAAAGAGGAGAGCAGAAGGGTTTGGGGCTGGAGAGTGAGCCAATACCTGTGTCTGAACTGCCGGAGCAGGCATTTATTCTAGATAGCTCTCCACATGCCCAGCATATTGTCAGGACTCTAATCTACCTGTGTCTTTTCTAGAAAATCCAATCATAAAATGCTAAACTAAGTTTAGAAACTCTAAACACATTTTAGATTAAAAAACAATTTCCTTCCAATATCCTATCACTTTAGACCAGGATATCCACGGCACGGTGGACATGGCACACAATGTTTCCTTGTCACTGAGTAAATGTGCTTTCTGCTACCCAAGCCGAGAGAGGGAAGGATGGTGCTTTTAAGACTTCATTCCACTCTAATTTGGATTGGGTCATTGTGCTTCACCACCAGCTCCTGGAAGGCTCTCTGAAACGCCAGCTGCTGACAGCTTGGTATGCAACATTCATTGGAAAGGTTACACTCTGATGCTGACCTCCAAATTCCTGATAATAAACGTGAATGGGCCAGGAAGCAAATTCAACCCAAGCTAGTGTCATTCCTTACCCAAAGAGCAGTATTCTTCAAATTGTCACCTCTTCTTTGGAAGACTTAGCCTTTATTTTGTACTTTAAAAAAATAAAATATTAACAATTTTCATGAATTGCTTTTTCCCTAGAAATTCAGTTACGAGGATATAGGAAGAGCCAGTGTCTTCAGACTCTCTGGAGGGTCTGCCACAGTAATGTCAAAGAAAGAGAGCTTTTCCTTATGGGGAAGTTACAGTTCACATAGGATGGCTGGCTGTAAGAAGTTACCAGGTAGCCTCTCAGCAAGAGACAGAAACTGCTATGGTGAAGTTGCTCAAGTAGGCAATGCATCTCTGAGGAGTATTTTGGCTTCCTATCCAAGAAAAAGAATAATCTGCAAGGAATTCAGTAAATAAGAATTCCACTTTCAAAAGTTACTAACAAGTTTTTTTTAATTAACATAGCTCCTATAAAAACAAAGCATTCTCACTGTAGAAACATACTAAGGCATTCCAGAAAAGTATGAAGGAGAACGTGAAAAAGAAGTTATCTGATATCATCATCCAGAGATAATCTGTATTAATATTTTGGTGAACACCTTTTCAGACTCCGTTTTATGCTTGAGTACACACACACAGTTTTACGTAAACAGAATTGAAGTATACTTAAAATTCTGTCATGACTTGCTTTTTCACTCTCATGTATCATAGGCAGCTTTCTAAGTTGTTAAATATAGACCTGAGTCATTATTTTAAATAGATATATAATTTTCCATTATGCAAATTGTGGGGTCATAAATTACTTAACTACATCCAAAGAAACATGGATTTTTAGTGGATTATGAGGCAACCAATTGACTGGCTAGTGGAGGAAAAAAGTTTACTCCATTCCATCATCTCAGTACAATCCCTTAATACCATCCTCTAAGGATGATATTCCTTTTCAGGCAAAATGCCTAATCTCTCATATTCATCTGTCTTCCATAGTTTCTAGGAAGGGGTCTCTATGACAGAAAAGGGCATGGCTTATGTAATATGATAATGACAAGGGAGGGGGTCCTCAGATGCATCTCCCTTGCTTGCTTCTCTGGACATTTGCTGGAACTTTCAGTGTTGTGTCAGGTCTTAAATGGTCCCTGAACTAGTTATCTTGTTTTTGTTCAGGAAATAAGCAAAACCCATCCATGATAGCGCCCACTGTATAGCACTATAGTCAGGGCCACTGACAGAAAGGTGTGGGGCTCCCAGGCAACTCAACCAGTGCTAGGGCTGCCCTGGGAAACACACTTGAAAGGAGGCCATACCACTGACATCTTCTATTGCACCCTTCGGATATTGTTAAAGACAGAAATTTTACAAGCCTAGGGTGGCTGCCCAGTTACCGCATGCAAGAGACGGGCCTGCTCTATTCTTCGTCAGTTGACTCTGGTCTCAAAGGTCCTACCTCTGCAGCCTCTTTGACCTGTCCCTGAGTCCCTGCTCATTTACTGGGCTCTCAGCACATCCATAGCGGAGGTTGCTGTGAGGTTGCAATGGCTGGTACTTTCTTGGCTCATAACCCTGTTGATAGCAGCGCCTACGGTCAGTAAAACACTCTATTTGGGTTTAGAACTGCCTTAGGGGATTCAGGTGTCCCATCCCCTGCCTCCTCATCCTTTGTGGATTGCAGAATCTCTCATCATTGGAGTCTTCCTCTCTGCCATGTTCCCACTGTATAGAGTTCCCGTGTGCTCTGCAGTCCCCCTCAATGCATTTAACACCTTCCCCGCTCTCGCAAGCTCCAGAGGGGTGGAGACCATGTCTGCTGTGTTCTTTTGAGTAGATACTCAAGGCACATTTGGGGAATGATCAAGCAAAAAGACGAATGAGCATATGAATGTGTAAATGAGGCTCCTGCATGGGGATGACCCTGGGAGGAGCATTTCTAGCTGGATTACAGGAAGCTGTAAGCCTGAGGATGCTGGTCCTATCTTCAGGATCTGACACAACCCAGATAGGATCCCTGGTTAGGTTGTTTTCCTATCCTGACATCCAGCTTCACTGTGTCTGGACACCAGATCTCACACTAAAGATCAGGAGAAGTAAGGGTGGCTGGGCATTCAGAGACACACTGTTCTCCAACACCTGGAGAGAGAGAGGGCCCACATGCTACCAGGACACCTGCTGCACCCTCTGTGTCTGGCTCTCACATCGCAGTGCCTTACACTTATTAAGAGGTGCGAATCTCCCCTTCGCGATTTATCAAACAACTCTAATAAGTACATTTTATGGTCTGGGTCATATCCTTCATGAGCCTCATTATTTTAAACCAGTTTTATACCAATGAAAAATGAAATACACCATAAATTGTTTTTCACTAAGTGTCAATTAGCAGTTCTGTTTAAGCACTGCTTCTAAATCTGAAGGAAGTTGTTTTAAATTATATGTTGCTATGATAGGATAAGTGCCTAAAAGATGTTTGTGTTGATTTCAAACCAGTGGGATAAACTATAAATGTCTTTTATTTTCATAAAATACTGTTTTTTTGCCAACTTCTAAAAAAGTGGATTTTTGCTGTCATTATTTATTTGTATCCCTAGTTTTTTTTTTTTTTAAGTAGTCACTGATATTTTTCAGTGAGTTTAAAATGTAAATATAATTGGCTCTAGCCAGCCAATAAATTCAAGGGGGAAATTAAGATTTTCCTTGTCCTATGAATATATTACCTAGGAAAGTTGGCTAATTATCCTGCTTTATTACAACTGCCTCCCTCAAGATCTATTTATTGAAAAATCCCTTACTACCTCTGTGGTTTGGTACTAATGCAAAAATATTTGTTTCTAGCTCTTTGCTAGAGTAAAAGACTGACACCTATTTGCTGATTGGCAATGGGGAGATGACATCCTGCCAGCTGTTCTCTCTGACCCGTGGCAAAATCGGCTCCAAACGCATTGTCACTCATAGCCCTCATTCATCCAGCTGCTGCAGTGCATCCCCACGGGTGTCAGCTGGCCCTGTCTCATGGCTACCACCTCTAATGCAGTCCCCATTGGAAATTCTGTGGTGTGGTTAACCTTCTCTTTCATTTTGATCGTCCTTCAATCTTGCTGTCCCTCAGCTGAGGACCTCGCATGGCTGACTGGGAAAACTCATGTTGCATTTTAGTTCTACCAAAATCACCCTGTTCTTGCTCACAGGCTGTGTAAGAATCAGTGTTCTATTCACCCTGGAACAAAAGATAATCGTCAAGAGCCATCGTGCTTTAAAATTCTATTTCCAGATTTATCAACTTAAGTGACAAAAGACTGGCACATCCAAAACTAATATTAATATAGCAGTACTTTGAACTGGCATTACTAAAACCAAGGCTGATCATTTAGTTTAAGGCTGGCCAAGATAAATGTTTTCATATTTAATTTAAAAAGCAAAGAAATAGTGGCATCGAGAAGCTAAGAAAAGATATTTGGGGAAAAGGGTCCTGATCTTGGAGTTAATAACAGTTTCTCTACACATCCCACCAGTTTAGGCATCTTGATAATGTCACAGGTGGTATTTCACAGCTGAGATAGAATCTCAGAGCTGTGTAGTACATGTTTTATAACTTTAAGTTTCAGTGGGAATGTCTGTATTTACTCAAAAACCTCTGAAAAAATTATGTAAGGAAATAATCACAATTTTCTACTTACCATGTTGTCGGAAATGTTGCTTGGGTGTACGTCAGTTTTTGGAAATCCAGTGTGAGACAATGTGATTTGATTAAGTGCGTGAGATCTTCCAGGACAAATGCAGAAGCATGTAAGTTAGATTTTTAAACATGTTATGAAATGCACATTGCCTATTTCACTTTCTGTCGATTCTCCTAACTCCTCTATTTTCATCCTTTTAATTTTTAATTAAAATGATTTTCTTTCTTCAGCATTATTTTCCTTATTCCTTTTTTTTTTTTTTTTTTTAAGACAGAGTTTACTCTGTAGCCCAGGCTGGAGTGCAGTGGGACGATCTCAGCTCGTTGCAACTTCTGCCTCCCAGGTTCAAGCAATTCTCGTGCCTCAGCCTCCCATGTAGCTGGGATTTCAGGTGTATGCCACCACAGCCAGCTAATTTTTGTATGTTTTGTAGAGATGGGGTTTCACCACGTTGCCCAGGTTGGTCTCAAACTCCTGAGCTCAAGCGATCCATCCACCTCGGCCTCCCAAAGTGCTGGGATTACAGGTGTGAGCCACCTGTAATCCTGGCCTATTTTCCTTATTTCTAACCCTTCAAGCAATTATTTATATGACCTTATTTTCTACCAACCTTTAAAAGTATTTTCCCTAGAGCCTTCATCTTTGGTGTTATTTTTCCACGACCATTATTGGTGTAGTGTCCAGCATCACAATAGTTACCATTTACTGGGTGCTTACTACACACCAGGCACATTATCTCATCTAATTTACTGAAAACACAGTTGTAAATGCTCCTGTTACTTTTACTTGGTAGAATTTGTTAAAGCCCCATTTATTAGTGGGAGAATTAGCAGCAGCTTTGCGGCTTGAAGCCGACTGAAAACATAAACCACTCTGTATTCAAGCCCGGGGAACCGAACGTGGCTGCTGCATCCAGCTGGCCACGGGAAGCGTCTGGATGATTTCATTTAACGCCTTTAGAAATATTTCTCACTGGGCTAATTCAAGGAAAATGGCTTGTCACGGATGATATCTGGCTATAATAAGCAGCTAAAATGCTTTCCCAATAAATATTGTAAAATGAAACAGGTGTAAAGCCATGGTTGGAAAATTAGCAGCCAAGGAAGACTGCAAGGCTTATGGGCCAAGTTTCCAGCAGAAGGGTGGAACCCTGGGATGTAGCTGGAATCTGTGTTATCAGGACATTTCCTCAATGCTTTCAAGAAATTCGTCATTTATTAAATCGTTCATTTAATTCAATATTGGTATGCTATGTAAAGGCACTTTACTGGTTCTTTGTAGGGTATGAAGATTAATGAATTTTAGCCTTAACGAGTTGCCAGTTAGTGGGAAGGAGACGAACCTAACAAGATCTGGGTGTAGCACTGCAATCTCATATACGTGCAGAATGCTCCCTGCTGTGTGTAGAGAAAACCCAAGTCGCTGAGTTGAAAGAGGTGCCAAAAAGAAGTGAGTCTGGACTGGCTGGAGAGAAAAGACCTACAGAGGATGCTGAAAGAGAACAAGGTGGTGGATGCTGGTGGCAGGAAACAGCTCTCCTCCTGCCTCAGAAACCAGCCAGGTGTTAGGGGTGTGCAACTTGAGAGCTGAGCACAGGCTGCCTATAATGACAGCCTGCCATGTGGGAGCAGCTGGAGAAGATGGGGTGGCAGGCAGAGGTGGAGAGCCATGAGCGAGCCATTTGCAGGCAGGTTGGCCGGCTGCTGTTTGCCTCCAAGACAATGTGTGCAGTGCATGCAGGGCGGGCCCTGAGAAAGGGGTGAGCAATGTCTACAGGATCTAGAGCATGGAGGGGCTGAAAGTTAGTGTATTCCATAGAGCTCCAGAGAAGTGGGTGCTGTGAACTGAACTGAGAAGTTGCCAACCCAAGGCTTATAGGTCTGTGCAAAAAGGAGAGTCAAGGAAATGGTGATGCAAAACCAGCACACAAATGTTTATAGCAACTTTATTCTTAATAGCCAGAAACCAGGAAAAACCCAAATGTCCTTCAATGGCTGAATGGTGAGACAAATGGTGGTACATCCCCACTGTGGAAGGCAACGCAGCAAAGACAGACTACTGATACATACAAGACTTGGAAGAATCTCCAGAAATGGTGTTGAGTGAAAAAAGACAATTCTGAATAATTGCATATTATTGCATGTATATCACATTCTTGAAATGACAAAACTATAGAAATGGAGAATGGATTAGTGATTGCCAAGGGTCAGGGATGGGGGTTAGAGGGAGGTATGTGTGGCTACAAAAGGGCAACACGTAGGACCCTTGAGGTGACAGTAATGCTCTGTATCTTGGCTGGGCGCAGTGGCTCACGCCTGTAATTCCAGCACTTTGGGAGGCTGAGGCGGGCAGATCACCTGAGGTCAAGGAGCTCACGACCAGCCTGGCCAACATGGTGAAACTCCATCTCTACTGAAAATACAAGTGAGCTGGGCATGGCAGTGGGTGCCTATAATCCCAGCTACTCAGGTGGCTGAGGCACAGAATTGCTTGAACCGGGGAGGTGGGGGTTGCAGTGAGCCGAGATTGCGAGATTGCGCCACTGCACTCCAGCTTGGATGACAGAGCAAGACTCAAAAAAAAAAAAAAAAGAAGAAGAAGAAGAAGAAATGCTCTGTATCTTGACTGTATCAATGAGCTATGCTGATTGTCATAATGTGCTACAGTTTTACAAGATGTCACCATAGAGCAAAATGGAACAGAGGGTACACAGGATCTCTACTATTTCTTACCAATACCTGAAAATCTACAATTATCTTAAAATGAAAAATCTAAGTTTTAAAAAACTCTACATCTTGGGAACCTGATTGGTTTCTTTTTACAATTTTTCCTTATAATTTTTTGTTAGGCTTCTTTGAAAAAGTTAGCCTATTTGTTTATTATAGACTTAAACATGTTGATTATTTGGCACAGTAATTCCAAGCCTAAAAATATTCTTAGGAAAAACCCAAAATGTAGACAAAGATATCCATTGTAACATGATTTATTAGTGCATAGCCCTGAAATGGAATTTATGTCCAGTATCAAAGACAGGGTCAGATAAAACATCAAATTCAGATGATGGAATATTCTGCAATCATTAAAATTAATAACAAAAAATTCAATGACATGATAAGATAAAAATTTTAAAAATAATGTTATGGAAGAAAGTGAAGATAGACAATGATACCTTCAATATGATTTCAGTAATCTACAATAATGTGCATAAAATGAGGGAAATAATCCAAATGTTAGCAATAATAATCTCTGTGTAGTAGAATTGTGAGTGAACTTTTATTCTGCTATCTCATATTCATTCTGGTTTTCTAAGTTTTACACAGTAAGCTTTCCACCAGTATGATCTTGGACTAGTCGTTATCCTTCCTAAGCCTTTGTGTCCTCATTCATAAAATGGAAGAATAGAAGCACCCTTATATTTGCATCATCCTACAGTGCTTAGTGAAGCATCTGATACACAATAAATTAGAAATAAATGTTACTTATTTGACAAACATTTTTGTATCGGACTCTCAATGTAGCAAGCACTATTCTAAGATCTTTACAAATAATAATTCATGTAGTCCTCATAGCAACCCTCTAAGTACTATTATTATCCCACACAAATCAAATGAGGAAACTGAGACACATAGAAGAAGTTAAACGATTTGCCCAAAGTTGCAAAGCCAATAAATAACAGAGCTGGAGTTTGAACACAGATAGTCTGATTCCAAAGTCTGTGCTATTCATCATTACACTATTTTCTCTTTGTTAACTATTATCATTATGGAATAGAATCAAAACTATAGTCAGTCACTAAAATGACTGGAAAAGGCAGAAGTTCACCGGAAATAGATGATCAATGACAGCCAACATGGGGGAAAAATGGTGGGGCAGATATTCTGCTTGAAGTGCTTATAGGATTTGGAGACATATAGTTTAAACTGCATATCAGTACCTATATGGGCTTCCATGAATTAATGTCTTTGGGTATGAATTTCAAAATCTGTGAAATAATATGTTAAAAGTACCTGCCTTTCAAACTTATGGAGAGGATTACGGAAGATAGTACATGTAAAGTAATTCTATCAGTACACACTCAACAAACGGTAGTTTCCTTTCTCCTTGTAAACATTTAAAACATTGCTTTAATAGGGCAGAACACATTCAGATGATCACATCCAAATATATGCCTCATGATAAATGAACCATCTTTTGATTATCTTTAGCAAAATAAAATTGATGACTGGTATCGAAGTGGTTTAATAGACCATCTCTACTACATAACTCAAAGGTCCTGGAGAATGCAGAATTTACAGGGTGTGTAGCTGGAGCATCTCAGTGATCCCTCTTGGAGCCTGAACACCCAGCACAAACAGCAAGAATCTGATTTATAATAAATGGTAACACAGGATTCTTGTGGTAACACAAGAATCACACACATAATAAATACAGCAGACACTATAAAAACATCCACTGGCAGAGTCCAAGGACTTAACAGCATCAGAAGCAAATACACACCATCTATTCTTTATGGAGTTTTATGATCCAATAAAAACTGAAACAATAGACCACTGTATCAATACACAATCCCAATTTAGCAATGAAGTCAAGAAACACTGGGATACACCATCTGAAGCAAAAGAAAAGAAGCATTATCAAATAAAGATAACCAAACTATCTGTAGTAGATCCAAACTAGTAGTGTGGTATGCCCTAAGGCTAGAGACAGATCATCAGGGAATCTTAGCTCACATGTTGTGACCTGTGGGTTTCCTGGTCACAGGGAACAAAAGGCCTTTCTCACATGAGTCATGAGGCTCAGGAAAAATGGATTATCTGCCATGATACAAAATGTGTTTTACATTGATCATTCTAACAGGTAATTTCACAGACTGAGCTATGACCATTAGTGAAGTTCTGTGCACTGAAGTCATATGTGCCAAATTTGTGAAAGGTACTATGGAAAGAGCACAGGCTTTGGTGCCAGATGAGTGTTGGCCTCTGACTCCTCCCATTATCATTAAGGTGACCTCGAGGAAGATATTTAAGCCCTTTAAATCTCAGTTTGATTTAGCTACAAAATTTTTAAAAATCTTAACCTAGCAGCATTGTTATAAAGATTATAGATTAGGTATGAAAAGAGCACTTATTCCAAGCCTAAGAATATTCTGAGGAAAAACCCCAAACGCAAAGATGTTCATTGCAACATGATTAGAGCGGAACCCTAAAATGAAATTTATGTCCAATATCAAAGGAGAGGTTAGATAAAATATCATATCCAAATCATGGAATATTCTGCAACCATTAAAGATAATAATAAAAAATTCAATTGACAGAAGATGAAATCAGGTGCCCATTATACCACAGCTGCTGCTATTGTTCTTATTATCACTAAATCAATAATAAGGAGTGGAAACTCTTTAAACATCAACAAACAATACTTCCTATGACAAGATTTCAAAAAAAACCAACACCATTATCTTCAAAAACAAAAGTCACAATTAAAATGGATTGCTAAAGATATTTGAATAACCCAAAAGAAGAAGGAAAGGTGAGAAAAAGGAACAAAAGACATGGAGAACAAATTTAAAACAAATTATAAAATGGTAAACCTAAGTTCAAACATATCAACACTACCATTAATTGTGAATGTTCTAAACAAGCCAATTAAAAGAATGAGATTGTTAGAAGGAAAAAACAAAACTACTCAAGTATATTCTATGTATAGGAAACTCACCTCGAACATGATATACGTAGGTTAAAAGTAAAAGGATGGGCCAGGCACAGTGGCTCATACCTGTAATCCCAGCACTTGGGGAGGCTGAAGGGAGTGGATCACTTGAGTCCAGGAGTTCAAGACCACCCTGAGCAACATGGTGAAACCCCATCTCTACAAAAAAAATAAAAAATTAGTCAGGCATGGTGAGAGGCTGTAGTCTCAGCTACTCTGGAGGCTGAGGCAAGAAGAATTGCTGGAAACCGGGAGGTGGAGGTTGCAGTGAGCCAAGGAGTTCAAGACCACCCTGAGCAACATGGTGAAACCCCATCTCTACAAAAAAAATAAAAAATTAGTCAGGCATGGTGAGAGGCGCCTATAGTCCCAGCTACTCTGGAGGCCGAGGCAGGAAGATTGCTTGAGCCTGGAAGGTCGAGGCTGCAGTGAGCCAGGATTGTACCACTACACTTCCTCATGAGTAGCAAAAAAAAAAAAAAAAAGTTAAGTGGCATGGTTGTATTAGTATCACACAAAGTATCTTTATAACAAAGAAAATTTTCAGAGATAAAGAGGGACATTATATAACGATAAAAGGGTCAATTCACCAAGAAAACATACATTCCTTAATGCATATACAATTAACAACACAGTCTCAAAATACTTGAAGAAAAGCTGACAGAACTGAACAAGAAATAGAAAAAGCCACAGTTATGTTTGGAGACTTCAACACTACTCTCTAGATAATAGATACAATTAGTAGATGGAAAAAAAATCAGCAAAGACTTAGAAGCACTGAACACCACCACTAATCCACTTGCTCTAATTAACATACAGTAAACATTCCCCACAACAATAGTGAAATACACATTCTTTTCAAGTATGCATGGAACAGTCACCATCTCCTGAGTCATAAAACAAACCTTAGCAAAATGAAAATAATGGAAATCATAGAAAGTATGACCTCTAACCAACGTAGAATTAAATTAGAAATAGGTAACAAAGATAACAGAAAAATCCCCAAACACTGTACTTCAAAACAATCCATGATTCAAAAAGGAAATCTCAAGGAAATTTTTTTTAATTTTAACTATCAGAAAATAGAAATAAAACACATCAAAATTTGTGATATGCCTTTGAGGCAGTGCTAGGTGAAATCAACATTAAATGTTTATAGTAAAAGAAAATAAATGCTTCAAATAGTCTAAAATTTGACAGTCTTTTCCTCTTTTACTAGGAAAAGAATAGTAAAATAAACCCAAACAAGAAGAAAGAAATAAACAGCAGTAATCCGTGAAACTGAAAGCAAAAAAGAGGAAATTAGTAAAACAAATAGTTCCTTCTTTGAAAAGATCAGTGAAATTGATAAACCTCTAGCAAGACTAACAAAGAGAAAAAGATAAAATACACTAACTGCCAATATCAAGAATGAAAGAGGGACTATCATTATAGACCACACAGATACCAAAATAACAATAAGGGAATACTCCAAACAATTCTATGCACATAAATTTGACAACTGAGGTGAAATGAACAAACTGGTCAAAAAACACAAACTAAAAAATTCACCCAGATGAAATAGGGAACCTGAATAGTTCTATGACTATCAATGAAATCAAATTAATAACACCTTCTGAACAAAAATTTGGGTGGCCCATATACCTTCACTGGTGAGTTCTACCAAACATTTTAAAAAGCAACATGCAATTATGCTAATCTTTTTCAGAAAACAGAAGAGCAGAAAATACTTCCTAGCTCATTTTGTGAAGTCAAAGGCCATTACCTTGATACCAAAACTGCACAATAAGAGTACAAGGAAAAGAAAATTAAACACCAAATTCTCTAATAAACATGGATGAATAAATCCTCAACAAAGTATCAGCAAATTGAATCCAGCAGTGTATAAAAAGAACAACACACCACAATCAAGCAGGGTATAGCCCTGGAATGCAAGGCTAGTTCATGTCTGAAACTCATTCATGTAACTCATCATATTAAAGTTCTAGAGAGGGAATGTCACATGATTATAGATTGATGCAGAAAAAGCATTTGAAAAAAGAATCCAAATTCATTACGAGAAAAATTCTCACAAACCAGGAATAGAAGAGATCATCCTCAATCTCCTAAAAGGCATCTACAGAAAATCTACAGTTAACATCATACTTAAGGTCAGCTGAATATTTTCAAGCTAAAACTGGGAACAAAGCAAGAATATTCACTTTTACTTGTCCTATTCACTATCAGGAAGTCTTAGCCAGAGTAACTGACAAGAAAACGAAATAAGACATACAGAATAGAAAGAAGGAAATAAAACTGTCCCTATTCCTAAATAATATGACTATCCACATAGAAAAAATAAATTAATTAATATGTGAGTTTAACAAGGCCTCAGGATACAAGGTCACCTCACAAAATTCAAGCTTACTTCTATATACCAAAACAAACATTGAAAATTAAAACTTTAAAGACTGATCAAAGATAGCCAACTAGAAGTAGCTAGCATGTGCCAGAAACATCCAGGTGTGCACACTGGGAATTATCAAGGAAATAACTGGATCCACAGAGAATAGAGAGGAGCCAGGCAGGACAACTGCCCACTTGGTGGCTGCAAGTAGCCAGAGGAGGCTCCCCTTCCACAGAAACAGTGAGTGAGTGAGAGACCCCAGGGACCCACGCTTCTTCCACAGATCTTTGCAACGCTGGGGTCAGGAGGTCCCCTCATGAACCCTCTCACCAGGGTTCACTATGACACACAGAACTAGGTGGAGTCTGGGCAGAGCCATTGATCAGGGTCCTGGGAGCCTTGGGTCCCCGGGCATCCCAGCATTAGCACCCACAGCTCCGGCAAAGGGATAGGTTAGGCTCCCTTAAGGGAAAGGGGCTGAATCCAAGGGGCCAAGCAGAGACGGTCTGCAGGCCTCACTTCCACCGCACCTAGCGGGTAAGACCCATTGGCCTGGGACTCCAGCCACATGTGAAGGCAGCAGCTCCACACCTCCCTGAGAGGAAGCTCCCTGAGGGAGGGGTGGGCCATCATCTTGGCTGTTTTGCAGCCTTTGCTGTTGCTGCCTTCAGGCACTGGAGAGCCCAAGCTGAGGGACTGACTGGCCCCCAGCACAGTGCAGTTGCCCTACAAAAAAGCATTCAGACTGTTTTGTACATGGGTCCCCCACCCCATTCCTCCTCACTGGGCAAGACCTCTCAACCTGGGACTCCACCCACCACCCCCAGCAGTCCCCCCGACCCCCACCCGGGCAATCAGGGCAGTAGCAGCTCCTCACCTCCCTGGGGCAGAGCTCCCAGAGGGAAGGCAGGCCTGGAAAGTCTGTTGGGACAGGGGATGGTACGGACCCCTAGCACAGAGCAGCTGCTTCACGGAAAAGCGACTGGACTGTTCCCCTCCCATGCAGGTCCCACCCTCACTTCTCATGGACGGTGTCTGCCTAACCTGGGACTCCAGCACAGCCACCCTGTCCCCATCTAAACACTTCAATCAGAGGCAGCCCAGCATTTCTCTCAGGAGGAAATCCCGGAGTCAACCTAGGAACAAAGGGCCTAGTGTCTAGACTGGCACCTGTAGCACACAGCAGCCAACACACAGAAAGGAGTCTAGCCCCTCTTCCCGGGGAGCCCCTACCCCGCCCTCTCCACCAGGCAGGACCCCCAGCTCAGGATCGCAGAACAGCCACCCTGGCTGAGCGCACCCACCGGCAGTGGCTCTGGGTGTCCCTAGGGAGAGGCTCCCAGAGGCAACCGACAGCCCCTCTGTCAGGGCCACAGCAGCCGTTCTGCCCCTGCTGTCCTTGGTCTCAGGAAGAAACAAAGAGCCTGGGCGCTACCCCCGAGCTTCCAGAATGCCACTGTGACCATAGAGAAAGGAGCGTGGTCTCTCCTCCCAGTGAGCCCTGGACGTCCGCTCCCCAACAAGTGGGGCCCCCAGCTCAGGCCAGCCATGCAGCCGCCCCACCAGCTGGTTGAATGCCCCTAGTAGCAGCAGCTCCGCGTTTCTCAGAGGTGGAACTCCCAGAAACAACCAAAAGCCCCTCTGCCACTGTCTCTGCAGGGAAACTGCTCTTGCTGCCCTCAGATTGGGGAAGGACCAAAGACCCTGGGTGCTTTATCCACAACTCTAGCAAGCTGCAGTTGCCCCTAGGAGAGGAAGCCAGTATGTCTCCTAAGGGCCTCACCCAACCACTGCTTGTCACCAGGCAACCCCCTACCTTGGTCCCACAGTGCAGCTGCCCCATCCCAGGCTGATCACACTGATTGCAGCTTGGTACCCCTCTGAGGTGGAGTCCCAGGAGACAAGTGAAAGACCCTCAGCCACAAACACTGCTTAGGCTCCTTCCTTTGCTGCCTCCAAGCTGGGGAGGAAACATAAAGCCTGAGATTGCCCCAGAGCTGGGGTGGGCAGCCTGGGAGGGCAAAGCTGTGATCTACAGCCAGCACTCAAGTGGGAGAGGAGCCCACACTTTTCAGGGCATAGACAGGGAGCAAGGGAGGCAGCTGTGAGGAAATACAGAGGAACCACACGGCTGAGAAAGAACCTCCTGACAATTATGCTTAACTGCCACCTAGTGGCTCACACCCCAAACTTCAACACCAAAAATACTTGGCTAACATAACCCGCTGTGAAACGAACAAGAATTCAGCCACAAAGTCCCTGCACAAAGCCTCACCCTCTGAAAACTTCCAGAAAAGAAGCCTATTGAGTGTACTCAATCTACACCATAGTTAAAGGAACACCCACATGCAGAGATGAGAAAGAACCAGGCAATTCAAAAGACCAAAGTGTCTTCATTCCTCCAAACAGGGCTGAGATGGCTGAAATGACAGAAATAGAATTCAGAGTATGGATAGGAATGAAGATTAAGATTAAGGGGAACATCAAAACCCAATCAAAGGAATCTAAGAATCACAATAAAATGATACAAGAGCTGACAGACAAAACAGTGTAAAAAAGAACCTAACTGATCTGATAGAGCTAAAAAACACACAATGATAATTTCATAATGCAATTGCAGTAGCAACAGCAGAATAGACCAAGCTGAGGAAAGAATCTCAGAGATTGAAGACTGGCTCTCTGAAATAAGACCATCAGACAAAAATAAAGAAAAAATAATGAAAAGGAATAAACAAAACCTCCAAGAAATATGGGATTATGTAAACAGATCAAATCTATGACTCATTGCATCCCTGAAACAGACATGGGATAAAGCAAGCAACTTGAAAAACATATTTCAGAATATCATCCGATATGGATTCATGTCCCTGCCCAAATCTCACATCAAATTGTAATCCCCAGTATTGGAGGAGGTGACTGGTGGGAGGTGATTGGATCATGGGGGTGGATTTTTCCTTTTCTGTTCTCCAGATAGTAAGTGAGTTATCACAAGATCTGGTTGTTCAAAAGTGTGTAGCATCTCTCCCTTTGTTCTCTTCCTCTGTTCCAGCCATGTAAGATGTGCCAACTTCCCCTTCACCTTCCACTATGATTGTAAGTTTCCTGAGGCTTCCCCAGAAGCAGAAGCCTATATAGCCTGCAGAATCATAAGCTAATTAAACCACTTCCAGACACATAATCATCAGATTCTCCAAGATTGAAATGATGGAAAAAATGTTAAAAACAGATAGAGAGAAAGGGCAGGTCAGCTGCAAATGAAACCTCATCAACATTTACAAAGAAAAAAATGTCTAACCAAAAATTTCAAATCCAGTCAAACTAAGCTTTATAAGTTAAGGAGAAATAAGATCCTTTTCAGGCAAGCAAATGCTGAGGGAATTTGTTACCACCAGACCTGTCTTACAAGAGCTCCTAAAAGGAGCACTAAATATAGAAAGGAAAGACCATTACCACCTACCACAAAACACATTTAAGTACACAGACCAGTGACACTATGAAGAAACCACACAACCAAGTCTGCATAATAACCAATTAACAACATGATGGCAGGATCAAATCCATACATACCAATACTAACTTTGAATGTAAATAGGCTAAATGCCCCCAAATAAAAGGCACAGAGTGGCAAGTGGTTAAAGAAGCAAGACACCCATCTCACATGCAATGACACCCATAGGCTCAAAATAAAGAGATGGAGAAAAATCTACCAAGCAAATGGAAAACAGAAAATAGAAAGGATTGCAATCCTAATTTCAGACAAAATAGACTTTAAACCAACAATGATCAAAAAAGACAAAGAAGGAAATTACATAATGGTAAAGGGCTCAATTCAACAAGAAAAACTACTATCCTAAGTATATATGTACCCAACACAGGAGCACCCAGATTCATAAAGCAAGTTCTTAGAGACCTATGAAGAGACTTAGATTCCCACACAATAATGGTGGGAGACTTCAACACCCCACTGACAAGATTAGACAGATCCTTGAGGCAGAAAATTAACAAAGATATTCAGAACCTGAACTCAACACTTAACTAAATGAACCTGGTAGATATCTACAGAACTCTCCACCTAGAAACAACAGAATATACATTCTTCTCATTGCCACATGGCATATACTCTAAAATTGACTACACAATCAGACATAAAACAGTTCTTAGCAATTAAAAAAAAACATACCAACTATGCTCTCAGAGCAGAATGCAATAAAAAATAGAAATCAATACTTAGAAAATTGCTCACAGCCATATAATTACATGGAAATTAAACAACTTTCTCCTAAATGACTTTTGGGTAAATAATAAAATTAGAGAAGAAATAAAGTAGTTCTTCAAAACTAGTGAGATCAAAGATACAATACACCAGAATCTCTGGTACACAGCTAAGGCAGTGTTAAGAGGAAAAGTTATAGCACTAAACACCCACATCAAAAAGTTAGCAAGGTCTCAAATTAACAACCTAAAGTCACAGCTAGAAGAACTAGAGAAGCAAGTGCAAACCAATACCAAAGCTAGCAGAAGACAAGAAATAACCAAAACCAGAGCCGAATTGAAGGAAATTGAGATATGAAAAACCATATGAAAGATAAATGAGTCCAGGAGTTGGTTCTTTGAAAAAAATAATAAAATAGACTGCTAGACTAATAAAGAAAAAAACAGAAAATCCAAATAAACACAATTACAAATGACAAAGGGGACATTACCACTGACCTCACAGAAATACAAAAAATATCAAAGACCCTGTGAACACCTCTATGCACAAAATTAGAAAATCTAGAAGAAAAGGAAAAATTTCTGGACACATACATCCTACCAAGACTAAACCAGGAAGAAACTGAATCCCTGAACATACCAATAATGAGCTCTGAAACTGAATCAGTAATAAAGAGCCTGCCAACCAAAAAAAAAAAAAAAAAAAAAACAGCCCAAGACCAGATGGATTCACAGCCAAATTCTAGGAAGGAGATGTATTAAGAAGAGCTGTTACCATTCCTACTGAAACTATTCCAAAAAAATGTGAGGCCAGCATGTTCCTGACACTAAAATCTGGCAAAGACACAACAAAATAAAGAAAACTTCAGGTGAATATCTTTAATGAACATAGATGAAAAAATCCTCAACAAAATACTAGCAATATGGATCCAGTGGCACATCAAAAAGCTAATCCACCACAATCATGTAACCTTTAGTCCTGGGATGCAAGGTTGGTTCAACATATGCAAATCAATAAATGTGATTCATCACATGAATGGAGCTAAAGACTAAAATCACGTGATTATCTCAATAGAGATGGAAAAGTCTTTTGGTAAAATTCAAAGTCCCTTAAAGTTTAAAATCCTCAGTAAACTAGGCATTGAAGGAACATACTTTGAAATAATAAGAGCCATCTATGAAAAACTCACAGCCAATATCATACTGAATGGGCAAAAGCTGGAAACATTCCCCCTTGGAAAATGGCACAAGACAAAGATACCCTGTCTCACCACTCCTATTCAACATAGTATTGGAAACCCTGGCCAAGGCAATAAGGCAAGAGAAAGAAATAAAAGTCATCCAAATGGGAAGACAGGAAGTCAAACTATCCCTGTTTGTAGATGACATGATTCTATATCTAGAAAAATCCCATTGCTTCTGCCCAAGAGCTACTTAAGCTGATAAACAACTTAAGCAAAGTTTAAGGATGGAAAATCAATGTACAAAAATGAGTAGCATTCCTATACGCCAACAACATCCAAGCCAAAATGTGAATCAGGAACACAATCCCAGGTTCACAATTTCCACAAAAAGAATAAAATGCCTAGGAATATAGCTACCAGCGGTGAAAGATCTCTACAATGAGAATTACAAACCACTGCTCAAAGAAATCAGAGATGACACAAACAAATGGAAAAGCATTCCATGCTCATGGATAGGAAGAATCAATGTCATTAAAATGTCCATATTGCCCAGAGCAATTTACAGATTCCATGCTATTCCTATCAAACTACCAATGACTTTCTTCACAGAACTAGAAAAATTTATTTTAAAATTTAGATGGAAACAAAAAGCCCAAATAGCCAAGGCAATCCTGAACCAAAAGAACAAAGACAGAGGCATCTTTCTACCCAACTTCAAACTATACTACAGGGCTATAGTAACCAATCAAAACAGTATGGTACTGGTAGAAGAACAGATACATAGATGAATGGAACAGAATAGGGAGCCCAGAAATAATGCTGCACACCTACAACCATCTGATCCTCAGCAAAGCTAACAAAAACAAGCAATAGGAAAAGGACTCCCTATTCAATAAATGGTTCTGAGATAACTGGCTAGCCATATGGAGAATAGTGAAGCTGGACCCCTTCCTTATACCATATACCATACACAAAAATCAACTCAACATGAATTAAAAACTTAAAGGTAAAACTATAAAAACCTTGGAAGATAACCTAGGAAGTACCATTCTGGACAGAAGAACAGGCAAAGATTTTATGACAAACACACCAAAACCAATTACAATAAAAGCAAAAATTGATAAATGGGATCTAATCAAACTAAATAGCATTTGCATAGCAAAAAAAAAATTTAATTAAAAAAATAAAAAAACAAACTGTCAACAGAGTAAACAGACAATCTACAGAATGGGAAAAAATATTTCCCTATACATCTGTGCACCTGACTATACATCTGACAAAGCCCTAATATCCAGCATCTATAAGGAACTTAATAAAATTTACAAGCAAAAACCAAAAACAACCCTGCTAAAAAGTGGACAAAGGACTTTAACAGACACTTTTCAAAAGACAACATACACACAGCCAACAAGCATATGAAAAAAATGCTTAATTTCAGTAATCATTAGAGAAATGCAAATCAAAACCACAATGAGATGTCATCTCTCTCCAAGCAGAATGGCTATCATTAAAAAGCCAAAAAATAACAGATGTTAGTAAGGTTGTGGAGAAAAGGGAACATTTATACACTGTTGGCAGGAGTGTAAATTAGTTCAATCATTGTGGAAAGCAGTATGGTGATTCCTCAAAGAACTTGAAACAGAATCACCATTTAGTCCAGCAGTCCCATTATTGAGTATATACTGAAAGGAATATAAATCATTCTGCCATAAAGACATGTTCACTCAAATGTTTGCATTCAAATTTGCAGCACTATTCACAATAGCAAAGACATGGAGTCAACATAAATGCTCATCAATGACAGACTGGATAAAGAAAATGTCATACATATACACCATGGAATATTATGCAGTCATAAAAAGGAATGAGATCATATTCTTTAAAGGAACATCAATGGAGCTGGAGGCCATTATCCTTAGCAAACTAATTCAGGAACAGAAAACTAAATGTCATGCATTCTCACTTGTAAGTGGGAACTAAATAATGAGAACACATGGACACAAAGAAAGAAACAATAGACACTGGGGCCTACTTGAAGTTAGAGGGTGGGAGGATGAAGAAGAGCATAAGAAATAACTACTAAGTTGTATTAGTCCATTTTCACACTGCTGATAAAAACATACCCAAGACTGTGTAATTATAAAGAAAACAAAGCTTAATGGACTCAAGTTCCACCCGGCTGGGGAGACCTTGCAATCATGGCAGAAGGCAAAAGGCACATCTTACATGGTGGCAGACGAGAGAACAACAGAACTTGTGCAGGGAAACTCCCCTTTATAAAACCATCAGATCTTGTGAGACTTATTCACTATCATGAGAACAGCACAGGAAAGACCACCGCCATGACTCAATTATCTCCCACTGGGCCCCTCCCAGAACACATGGGAATTGTGGAAGCTACAATTCAAGATGAGATTTGGATGGGGACACAGCCAAACCATATCCTGAGTACTATGTTTAGTATATGGGTGACAAAATAATTTGTACACCAAACCACTGTGACACAAATTTACCTATATAACAAACCTGTACATGTACCCCTAAGCCTAAAATAAAAGTTAAAGAAAACAAAAGTTAAAGAAAAATTTTAAAAAACTAAAATTTAAAAAATACAGTGTCATTTGCAATAGTTCCAAAGAGAAAATATTTAGCTATAAATCTAGCAAAATATATATAAAGTATGATGAAAGCAAAGCCCTAATGAAAGAAATTAAAGAAAACCTAAATAAATGAAGAAACATACAGAGTGTTAAGAACTGAATGTTTCTGTACACCCCCACCACAAATTATACGTTGAGGCCCTAACCCCTTAAGGGATTCTATTTGTGGAGATGAGGGGCTCTAAGGAAACAAAGTTAAATAAGGTCATAAGAGTGGGGCCTTGATCCAATAAGATTAGTGGCCTTATAAGAAGAGACACCAGCAAGCCCACTCTCTCTCTTTCCACACATACACAAGAAAGAGATCATATAAGGACCCAATGAGAAAGTGCCAATCTACAACCCAAGGGGAGGCCCCTCACCAGACACCAACCCTACTGGCACCTTGATCGTGGACACCTAGTCTCCAGAACTGCAAGAAAATAAATTCCTGCTGTTAAACCACTCAGTCAATGGTATTTCGTAACAGCAGCCCAAGCAGACAAATATACCATGTTTGTGAATTAGAAGAGTCAACAAAGTAAAAAATGATAATTCTATCCAAATTAATCTAGAGATTTAATACCATTTCTATCAAAATCTCAACAGGATTTTTGCATATAAAAGCCAATTCTCAAATTTATATAGAAAGACAAGCAACTAGAATAGCCAAAACAATTTTTAAAAATAAGAATAAAGAACTACACTCCCTAAATTTAGGATTACTAAAACCTACAGTAATCAAAAAAAATGATGTTGGTCAAAAATAGATATATAGATCAATGGAACAAAACAGAGGATCCATAAATAAGCCATACAAGTATAGCCAATTTTTAACAAAGGTAAAAGTAATTCAACGGAGAAAGGATAGTCTTTTTGACAAGTGGTGTTGGAACATCCTTATGCAAAAATATGAAACCTCAATCTAGGCCTCATAACTTACACAAAAATTAACTCAAAATGTATCATAGGTTAAAAGGTGAAAATAGAAATCTAAAACTTTTAGGAGAAAGCTTTTGTGACCTGGAGTTAGGCAATGAGTTCCTAGACATGAACCAAACACACAACCCATAGAAAAATTAATAAATCAGACTTTATCAAATTATTACCTTTTGCTCTGTGACAGACACTTTTAAGAGACTGAAAAGACTAACTACAGACTTGGAAAAAATATTGGTAAGTCACATATCTGACAAAAGACTCCTGAATATATAAAGAACTCTCACAACTCAAAAAATGAGGAACCCAATTTAAAAACTGGCAAAAGACTTAAACGGATATTCACAGTGGATAACGCCTGTAATCCTAGCACTTTGGGAGGCTGATGTGGGCAGATCTCTTGAGTCCGGGAGTTCAAGACCAGCCTGGTCAACATGGTGAAACCTCATCTCTACTAAAAATACAAAAATTAGCCAGGTGTGGTGGCACGCACCATAATCCCAGCTACTCAGGAGGCTGAAGCATAAAAATTGCTTGAACCCCAGAGGCAAAGGTTACAGTGAGCTGAGATCACACCTCTGTACTCCAGCCTGGGCAACACAGTGAGATTCAAAAAAAAAACCAAACCCAATGATACATAGATATCAATGAAAAGATGTTCAGTATCATTAGCCATCACAGAAATGCTCATTAAAACCACAATTAGATATCACTACATGCATATTAGGATGAATAAAATTGAAAATAGTGACCATATTTATAAAGGTAAATATAAATATAATCCCTCCCAAAGTGCTGGGATTACAGGCGTTATCCACTGTGCCTGGCCTACATATCATTGTTAGTGAATATCTGTTTAAGTCTTTTGCCAGTTTTTAAAACTGTGTTCTTAATTTTTTGAGTTTTGAGAGTTCTTTATATATTCAAGCATCTTTTGTCAGATACGTGACTTACAAATATTTTTTTCCAAGTCTACAGCTAGTCTTTTCAGTGTCTTAAAAGTGTCTGTCACAGAGCAAAAGTTAAGAAGTTGACAAAGTCTGATTTAGTAAGTGCTGCAAGCATGTGGGTCAGCTAAAGCTCTCATACATTGCTGTGAGAATGCCAAACAGTACAGCTTTTATGAAAAGCATTTTGGCAGTTTCTTATAAAGTTAAACATACACTTACCATATGATCCAGCAATCCCACTCCTAGATGTTTACCATAGTGAAATGAAATATACATTCACACAAAAACCTGTATACAAATGTAAATATCAACTCTAGTCTTAACCACCTAAAACTGGAAACAATCTAACTGTCCCTCATTGGGTAAAGGGATAAACAAATTGTGATGCAGCTATACAATGAAATACTACTTCACAATAAGAAGGAACAGTCTACTGAGGCATGCAGCAAATTGGGTGAATCTTAACAGCATGTATGCTAAGTAAAAGAAGCCAGTATCAAAAGGCTCTCTTCTGTATCATTACATTTATGTAATAACCTCAAAAAGAAAAAAATTACAGTGATGGATCAGTGGTTGTTGGGGTTGGAGTGGTATAGTGTAGGGTGTGACTAAAAGGGAGTAGCACAACAGTGTCTTTTGGTGGTGCAACTGTTCTGTACCCTAATTGCAGAGGTAGTTTCATAAATTTTTACATGTACTAACATTTATGGAAAACTATACATACAACAAAGTCCATTTTTGGTATATTAACTTAAGAAATAATTTTTAAAAAACAGAAGAACATTAAATTGGTAGGATCATTTTGACCAAATTCTTTGAGTCTGAGAACCGTATTAAAAAGACATGCTATTAGCATCTGAATCAAAATGCAGATTTGAATACATCATGCAAATGTGGACATGAATTTGACTGAGTTATATTTGTAGGCCTCGGGCTAAGATGCAGATCACAATCTTTAGTTGGTGCAGTACTTGTATACCTTAGAGAATTCCTTGGCAGAGATCTAATTTATCATAAGTAAGATTACCAGTCTAGAGACTTTTGCAAGGCTACTCCTTGATAACATGACTGGCCAAATCAAATTGGATCTTATGATCAATATTCTTCATAATAAAGAGACTAAGCCAGCTCGGCTAAAAAAGTCAGTCTCCCTCAATGTACTAAATTCTATTTGCTATGTCTTGTTCTCCAAGAACTGCCTGTTTGATAGACATCTATGATACAAATGGTCAGAAACTCTCTGTCCGGATATCAACTAGAGCTCACTGTCTCCATTAGTACTTTTACCATGCCAGAATTTCATTGAACTTGAGAGCTTCTGTTTGCCAACCTCTTCTAAATATAGTGCTTACAAACTTTATACAAAGTGGAATACTTGGGCACTTAAAACTTTACTTTTTCTTGTTTGGGAAATCAGTAGCAGACATGGGAGAAGAATCCTCAAGCAAAGTAAAAGTAAAATGATGTTGAAGAGGCTCTAGAATAATACCATTTCCAGAGACATTCACTCATTCATTTACTCCTTCATTCATCTATTCAACAAATATTTGCAGAGTACCAACTACGTGGCAGGCATAGTTGTACAAGACAGATAAAACCCCTGCTCATAAAGCTTGTAATCCAATAAAGGAGAAGGACAAATAATAAGCAACTAGCTAAACAAATAAGATATTTACATATTATAATAGGCATTAGGAAGAAACAACCATGTGGGGCAATAGAGGGTAAAATGGGGGAACCACTTTAGAAGGAATGGTCAGAAGAGGTCCTCAACAAATGTAATACTTGGGCTGAGCCCTGATGGATGAGAATAAGATGGCTGTGTGAAAATGAATGAATTGGATACGGACACAGTGAATGAGAATGCCTTAAGGCAACGGTGCATTTGAGTAACAGAAAGGCCAGTGTGGTTAGGAAGCAGTGAATGAGAGGGAAGTATGATATAAAATATGTCTGAGAAGTGCAGCAGACAAATCAGACATAACTTATAGGTCAAAGTTGAGTTCAAAATTTTTTGTAAGACAAGTAGACTTTAAAGACTACTTTTTTTTGTAAGAGAAGTAGACTTTAAAGACTTTTAAGCAGGAGAGTGATATATCCAGTTTGTTATTTGAAAAAATCACCTGTAATCCCAGTACTTTGGGAGTCTGAGGGAGGAGGATCACTTGAGCCCAGGAGTTTGAGACCAGCCCGGACAACATGGCAAGAACCCATCTCTACAAAAAATAAAAAATATTCTGGGTATGGTGGCACGCGTCTGTAGTCTTGATAACTTGAGAGGCTGAGTTGGAAGGATTGCTTGAGCCTAGGAGGTGGAGCCTGCAGTGAGCCATTATCCTGCCACTGCACTTCAGCCTGGGCAACAGAGCAAGACTCTGCGTCAAACGAAAAAGAAAAAAAAAAAAACAAAACTAATTTTGTTAAACAGAGCATGGGTTGAAAGGGAGCAAGACTAAACACAATAATGCCAGTTGCACCTACATGGCAGTGGTGAAGATGGGGAGAACTAGACAGATTTTAAATCTATTTTTGAGGTAGAACCAACAAGAATTCTGATGGAATGAATGTGGGAGGGGTTGAAGGAATGGGAAAAGTCAAGTATAATGTTTAGACTTGTGGCCTGAGCAACTGAGAGTTTGGTAATGCCATTTATTGGAAAGGTTAATAGGAAGACTAAGTTTGTGAGAAAAAGAAACCCCTCCATTTGTAACACATTAAATTTCAGAAGTCATGTGGACATTCAAATGAGAAATATTGATAGCGGACTGGATAGGTAAGAAGCTAAATGGGGTAGGTCCGAGTTAGACTCAACCAGGAGATGTTACACTAAAACCTTGCAGGGAGAGAGTGGATGGAAAAGGAAAAGAGCTCAAGATTGAATTCCAGGATATGACATTTGGAAATTAGGTAGAGAAGGAAGAACCAGCAAAAGAGGCTGAAAAGGAGCAGTTGCTATATTAATTTGTTCTCACATTGCTATAAGGAAATACCTGAGACTGGGTAATTTATAAATGAAAGAGGTTTAATTGACTCACAGTTCCACATGGCTGGGAAGGCCTTGGGAAACTTACAATAATGGTGGAAGGGGAAGAAAGGTACATTCTTCACAGGACAGCAGGAAGGAGAAGTGCAAGCAGGGGAAATGCCAGATGCTTATAAAACCATCGGATCTTGTGAGACTCACTCACTGTCACAAGAACAGCATGAGGGGAACTGTACCCATGATCCAATTACCTTCACCCTTGGTCCTGCCCTTGATACATAGGGATTATGGGGATTATGGGGACTACAATTCAAGATGAGATTTTGGGTGGAGACAGAACCAAACCATATCCATTGATGATATCAGTGGAAAACCAGCAGAGCTCAGTTTTTTTGGAAACCAAGAGATGAAAGTGATAGTAAATGGAGGAAAGGGTCAACCAGCCAACAACTGGAGTGGTTGATGCTGCTTAAAGGTCAAATCTAATGAGGCCAGATAACAGCCGTTTAGATGGACAGCATGGAAGCCATTGGTACCTACCGTTAAGGAGAATGGTTCCAGTGGAGAGGAAAACCATTTAATTGGGAGTGCTGGGTAGAAACTTGACTAAAGTTAAAGTATGAATGAGAGATAAAAAAATGGAGGCAGTGAGTATAGACAATGCATTCCAAAAGTTTCTCTATTTAGGGGAGCTGAGAAGTGGAGTCAAGAGCAAGTTTTTTAACATGGGAGATCTTAGAACGTATTTGTATGCTGTTGGAAATCACCAGTTCAGAAGGAGAAACTGGTGATGCAGGAAAGAATGGATATAAAAGTAGCATCAAGGCCCTGGAGAAAGACGTGATCTTTGACAGCAGGTAGAGAAGGTGAATATACATGTGTAGTTAACTGTGTCCAGGAAATAATTAGGTTACCATGCCTACAACATGACTCACCAGATCGAAGACTGTGTGAAGATCTAGCCCAGAGACACTCAGCTATTTCTGTCCTATTACTCCCTTGCCATCATGCTATCATGAGGGCAGTGGGCCAATAAGCCCAGCGTGCCTCCAAAGGGAACTGGTTGAGGAGTGGAACCACATCAAAGAAAATCTGTAATCATTGCTGCCCCACTGTGTATTTGGTTTCATGCAATTAATGAGTGAATTGATTTTATGTTGTTAATAACATAATACTGTTACAGTTATTTTCTCTTGACCTCAAATTGTTCGTGGAACCTTAGAGAAGACCATAGTTTAGCCTGTAGCATACTCAACTAATAAAAGCAACAGCAATACAAGACTGATGAGAGTGACAACATACTATTTTAAATATGTTGGTGTGGGCTGGCTTGGCTTTGAGGAGTGCTGAGACCACTATGGTGGACGAACTCAAAACTGGGACAGAAATTTCCTCATGCAGACAGGGTCTACATGGTGATGATGGTGGGGGGGAAAGGCTACAGCTTTCTGTGTATCTGGTGTCCTTTAGATAAACAAAGGATTATCCCTTCAGGTTGCAGATTAAATCCAGGCATCACCTACAGTGGATATTCACACTGATAGAAGGCAAAGCTATGCTCAATCACTGGACAGTTCTAACCCTGCAGGATGAAGGCTTCAGTATCCATAACTGAGGAGGGGCACAGCAGAAAGGAACTGACAGAGGCTAAGAACACAGCACCAGGACACAGGGCTACAGGAATCAGAGAGAGTGGATACTGGCAATGAATGCAAGCTTCCTGGGCAATCCTGCTGACTCCAGAGATTTCTTTTTGTCCCTCGCCCTCCAGTTTGCAGTTAAGCTCTAATAATAATATGTTTTTACTAAGTGGATTTGGAGTTACTTTATTTGGAGAGCTGGGTGGATTTTTCTACCAAATCGAAAGTAAGCATTCTTATTTTATCATAAAAAATACACACACGGGGGGCGGAGCAAGATGGCCGAATAGGAACAGCTCCGGTTTCCAACTCCCAGCGCAAGCGACACAGAAGACCGGTGATTTCTGCATTTTCAACGGAGGTACTGGGGTCATTTCACTAGGGAGTGCCGGACAATCGGTGCTGGTCAGCTCCTGCAGCCTGACCAGCGAGAGCTGAAGCAGGGCGAGGCATCGCCTCACATGGGAAGCGCAAGGGGGAAGGGAAT
>NW_012119265.1:4232340-4242783 GCF_000951035.1 Colobus angolensis palliatus | reverse complement strand
ATTGATGGGTGCTGACGAGTTGATGGGTGCAGCACACCAACATGGCACAAGTATACATATGTAACAAACCTGCATGTTATGCACATGTACCCTAGAACTTAAAGTATAATAAAAAAATAAAAAATAAAAAATAAAAATACACACACACATGCACGCACACACACACACACACACATACTGGCAACATCCTAGAAATAGACCAGAATATACTCTTAACTTACAGTAAAGGAACAGAGCAGGAATCCGTCATACAATCAAATCTTTTGACCCACAACCCTGTCAAATCTCTTAGAGTCATCAAGACATTTCCCTAATCTTATGAGAATGCCTCCAGAGGCACGCCCGTGATGGCATGCACACAATTAGGAGTCACAAGCAGTCTGCACAGTTATGAACATAAACATGCAACCCAAGATTAAACACATCCCACATCAGGACAACCCTACAAAACAGCTGGAATCCTCCACTGGCTTCAAAGCTATCAGAGTGTGTACTCCAAGGTACCACACTGCTCATGCTCAGGAAGTTCTGCATGTTCTTAGGGATCTCAGCGTGACATCAAGTTCCATCCCTAACTGAGTGGAGCGAAGAACAACTCTTCCAGTTTGCAGAAGCTGCTAGACTGGAACATGCAGATCACACATGTTCCTTCTTGAGGAAGGAGCTCCCAACTCTCAACTCCCAGTAGAGTTATTTCTCATATTGCATTTGAGGTTGGTTGACTTATGGTTCTTTCTTGATAACTGCATGTATTTGAAAATGACGTCCCAAAAACATTTTTCCCCTCCCTGGCAATCTCTTGATGGCTACTCCTCTCCAAGAGTATTTGCCCATTTATCTCTCACACAAACTGACCCTCTGCTGGGTGACATAGAGAAACTGTTTTCTCATGGCCATATCATAAGCTTATCACATAGGTCACATTTGTGCCCTTAAATAGAGTTTTCCCAATTTCATTCATCATTTTAGCATGTGAGGGGTAACTTGTCCAACTTTCCCTGGACTTTTGACTCAGCTGAAAGATGTGACAGTGGGAAATGAGTAGCAGAGAAAACTTTGAGAAACATAGTTCATCTACATAGACACTGTTTATTGACCCTAAGAAGATGGAAACAATGACTGAAACTAGGAGCTGAAGATGGAGACTCACAGACATAGCAATGACTAAAACCTAAGGAGAAACCAGGCACAGTAGTCCCAGCTACTGAAGGGGCTAAGGCAGGATAATCACTTGAGCCCAGGAGTTCAGAGCTACAGTGTACTTATAATCACACCTGTGAATAGCCACTGCACTCCAGCCTGGGCAACACAGCAAGATCCTGTTTTAAAAGGAAAAGAAAAAAGGTCAGAGGGTGGAGTGGAAATCAGGACAGGTGTGCTATGCTGACCATGATCCTGAGAAATATTTGCCTACTGGGGCCTAGATGCTTCTCCTAATCCTGAGGTATTGGTGACTTTCATACAACTCTCTTTGTGACATCTCAACTAGGCGAGGAAGGAGGTGGTGGTAGGAGAGAAGGCAAGACAGAGAGTGAGAGAGATGGACAGTCACTCTTGGAGAGGCACCATTTCCCTGACTCCCAGGGACAAAAGGAAAAGATTTTCTGAACAACATCTTCAATGAGTTATAATTACCGTGAAAGAAATCACTAACAACACTTAAAAATCAAATCTTTGAAAGAGGCTAAGAAATTTTGTGCCATAAGATGCAGTACTGTATGAGTGAAGACATAAACAAATAACTGTAATCAGGTGATGAGCAGAATATCAACTAGGTAGAATTGAGGTATCATTGTGAGTTAAGTCATAACAACATTCTCCTCTCATTCCTCAACATTATCTCCTTGAGAGACCTCATCCATTCTCATGGCTTCAGTATCATCCAATGCTTATGACCTGAACTTTACATTTTTACCTATGATCTCTCCTTTGAGCTCCAGAACTTAGTATCCAACTACCTTACTTTCCATCTCTACTTGGATGATTCATAGATGGGAATCCCCCTATCAAAATGCCAATGGGAGATACCAATTGGCAGTATAGAAAATAATGCTTCTGCTTTCCGGCGGTGATGACCTACCCACACGAGAACATGCCTCTCGCAAAGGATCTCCTTCATCCCTCCCCAGAAGAGGAGAAGAGGAAACACAAGAAGAAATGCCTGATGCAGAGCCCCAATTCCTACTTCATGGGTGTGAAATGCCCATGATGCTATAAAATCACCACGGTCTTTAGCCATGAACAAACAGTAGTTTTGTGTATTGGCTGCTCCACTGTCCTCTGCCAGCCTACAGGAGGAAAAGTAAGGCTTACAGGATGTTCCTTTAGGAGGAAGCAGCACTAAAGGCACTTTGAATCAAGACGAATGGGAAACCATCTCAATAAACACATTTTGGATAAAAACAAAAAGAGAGAGAGAGAAAATAATGCTTCCATCGGATACTTAAATACAATATCAGAAAGTGGAAACATTCAGGGCAAAGGGAAAAAAATCCTAACAGGATAGGAAACTTGGACATAAGACGTGGTAGGCTTACTATAAGATAGTGAATGATGAGAACGAACCTCAAACAGGGGTATTTCTTGCTGATGGAAACTATAAATAAGAGCAGTTCTTTTCTGAATAGCCTGCAGAAGGAATTACTGGCTAGGCATCTGTCTTCTCAGTTATGTCTGCATCCATGAATAGAAACATTGTCATCTAATGATAATAAATAAAATTCTCAATCTGGAAACTCAAAGTCTGAAGGAAACTCACATACACTTTTTTTTTGAGACAGGGTCTTGCTCTGTCACCCAGGCTAGAGTGAAGTGGCATGATCTTGGCTCACTACAAACTCAGCCTCCCAGGCTCCATCGTTCCTCCCACCTCAGCCCCCCAAGTAGCTAGGACTACAGGTACACACCACTATGTCCAGCTAATTTTTGTATTTTCTGTAGGAGTAGGATTTCCCTATGTTCACCAGGCTGGGATACTTATAAGTCAAGAAAAGTGAGATGAAGTCATCGGGGTCGAGAGCCCCCACATTCCAGAATCAAGGCTTGAAGGATGATGTCTTAGAGACAGTAAAAATGTTACTTTACACAGTGTGTAATAAACTTACGGAATTCTTAGTTCTAGAAGTAACAGAAGCCAAAAACATAAATCAGATTGAGAATTATTTGGATCCTTCCTTTGGTGGAGGCATCCTAGCAGATTAGCAAGGGAGTTTTATTTTGGGGGAATATAACTAATTTTGTAAAGCTGAAGCTCTGGAGAGATTTGTAAATGCCATCTTGGTGTCCCTTCTGTTTAAATTCACCTCTCAGAGAAGCCAGGACCCCTCAAACCTCAGATCAATGTAGAAGTGAAACAAGACTGCTTAGAGATTACAGAAGATGGAGCTGATAGAGATCTGAATGTCAACATCTGGGACTAAAACCAGAACCAAGATAACCTGAACACCACGGATGCAGTCACAGAATGACATTTAGTGGCAAAAAGTCAGAACGAGCAAATTCAGAAGAGAGGAAGGAGATAGAGACTGGAGAGATGTCATCTTGGGGGCAAAGACTTGAGCATGGGTGAGGAGCAGGCTGTTACAGGCACAAAGCCATTGTACATCCCTTAGAAATAAGCCTGCCAATGTACCAGTGACCATTTCATGTACCTTTTGGACTTTGCAACAAAAAAATACAACACGCACACACATTATAATGGCATCTAGGAATATGCTCTCATACAAAAAGTGGGGCATGAGAGGATACACTCATTCCATAAAGTTTTTATTAGTGCCAAAAGCCAAGAAAGGAAGAGGGAAAGCATCCTTTGAACCAAGCACTGCACAGTTTTTCCCAATATGTCATGCACATGAGAATTTAATGAGTCACAAATTCCAGTGGGTATTTTTCCCTCAATTTTCCAGTTTGTTCTATTTTGCAAATATTTGTACTCAAATGATAATGTGACTTTTGTCATACAGCCACACTGACTCCCTCATGAAGAGCTTTATTTAGAGTCAGAAGACATCTGCTAAATTGAGATTTACAAAGAACTTATTAAACACAAACATAAATAGATGGGCTCTGAATATTATATTCTGAGCATTCACTTCCTTATGTACTTGCAAATTATATACCAGCACGCAAAGCATCTCAAAAGAGCAATGCATAAAATCCCCATAGAATCTCTTTCTTCTGAGCACCTTGGAGATGTTCTTTCATCCAAAGCCATTAATTAGGAAGGTTAAACACTGCCTTCCTGGTTTGAAGCCTTTGTCTCTACAGGCTATTGATGCAGAACGTGGGAAAAGACTAAGTAAGTACTTTTGAGGATTATGACAATTGATGATTGACATCAAGGATCCGTAATAGAGACACAGACTTCAATCAAGTCTGGCAGTGGACGGGACATGCTCCAGTACACGCCAAAATCCTTGAGAACATCATATTCCTGGGGAGCAGACTGTTTTATGATTTTCAGGCTCATAAGTGAGACAGAATTGGACTCATTGCTTCACTTGTGAAACCGTTACTTGGCACTGTCACAGTGACAAACCAATGGCCTAAAATGCAATTAGTTATTATGCATCCTTGTTAAGCAACAGCCTGGTTGCCACTGGCACTACATGTGAGCTGCAGTTAATGTGGCATGCCTAGCTAACAGGCAGGTCCCAGTTTGAATGAGATAGGGAACTCACTTCAAACAAGGCATTTCTTTGCAGACTCCAGAAACTATTTTTTAAAAAAACACACTTTCTGCCAAATTAAAGAGAAGTTTTACAACATAATACAAATGCAGTGTTGAAGAAGTTCTGGGATCCCTCTGGAATTGTGTAATATTTTAGTAATATTTATCATTTATCTCCTGTAGTTAGGAAGATAGAGAGGGTCAGAAAAGCACAGTATATAAATTAGTTTCTGTGGCCTTTGATAAAAAATCTGTTTGCATTACATCATTTTAGTGGCTCTTGAATTGTGATTGAGGACATTATTGTCTCTCCAAGACTGACCACATCTCCTTAGGGAGTAAAGCCACTATATGGAAAACCTTGTACCCCTTGCCCTTCCCTTATAAATTTAAATCCTATCAAGAGGAAAAACATCAGTTTTACCATCTATCTGCAAATGCATGACCAATACCATGATAATGAAAATGACCAAGTCCTCATTGCTCAACGAGATTACTCTAGCAATTCAGAGCAGCCAGAGTCTCAAACCCACATGAAAGAAGGGTCCAGTGATCCCACTCCTACCTCTCCCAGCTGGTGTCCAATCATCCACAGTAAAAGCTTAGTAATTTCCCAAATGTGCAGCAATGGAACACAGATTTCCTGCCAAAAGAAATGCCTCTGAGATAGTGGGTCCTAATTATTGGAAGCTTTGGTTGTCAGTGTGGGATGTTCATGTTTGCAGCCTCTGGTAGATTTAGTATATGAACAGCCCTAATTAATGGCCTCCCTAAATTCAGGCTTTTCATCCTGTAACTGTGCAGGCCCCAACCACTCTGACTCTGGGCTGGGCCATGTGACTTCCTTTGGCCAATGGGACAGTAGCAAATCTGACACATAAAAAGCTCTTCAAAATGTGTGAGTCTTCCTATTTCCTCCATTGTTTCTCTGTGACTGTCACGAGAACCCAGGCAAGCTAGTCTGCCAGAGGGATGTGTGGGCATGAGACATGGGCATGTGGCAGGTCCATGGAGGAGATCAAAGCAGTCCTAGCTGTGGCCCTCAATGAGGCAGCCTTTGATATGGGCATAAGGCAGGGAAATACTAGGTAGAAAAGGGTGGGGTCCCTGGCAAACCTGGATCCCCAGTCCTAAATGAGAACTGTTTTTCCATCAGAATGTTGCTTTTCCAAAACCACCCTGTACTCATAAAAACCCCAAGTTCCACTAGCAGGAGAGCAGAGCAGGGCAGCAGAGAAGGAGAGAAGAAAAGAAGCAGCTGGATGTCAGATAAAAGCAGCTTGACTTCAGAGGAATGGCTTGACAGTGGGATTTTGGAGAAGAGTTCAGCCAAGGACAGCAGAACTCCAGGGGAAGATTATCTTCCCACTCCATCCCCCTTCCAGCTCCCCTTCCCGCTGAGAGCCACTTCCACTGCTCAATAAAATCCTCTGCATACACCACCCTTCAATTCATTCATGTGACCTGATTCTTCCTGGACACCGGACAAGTATTCAGGTACCAAGAGGGCAGGGTGTAAAAGGCTGGCACCCTGACCCTCCACTCAGTTGGTTAACACTTAGCCATTTGTGGATAGCAAATGCTAAAACAGCACTGATTGTAACACATGCCCTCTGAAGCTCCAGAGGTCACAGACACCCCCTCTCAGACAGCAGAGCTAAAAGAGCATTGTAACACACTTTGATGCTGCCACAGGACCCACACAGAGCCTGCTTCTACCAGAGAGGAGCGACCAGCCAGTTCCAGCATTCATTTGCCCCAGCTCCTGCACCTACTCACCTGTGTGTTCCACCCCCTGTCATGAGGAGTTCAGAGCTGCAGGCTGAGTGAACAAATCACCCCTTTACAAGTCCTGCAAAGGGATCAAGGGAAATATCCTGTCTCACCTTCATCTGACCCACGAGCTGAACAGATGCATAAATGAGCCCAGCTGGGACATGCCAAGACTGGTCAGATGAGTAGAGCTGGCTGGTGAACACATGGACCCATGGGAAATCATACATGGCTATTGTTTTGGTTTTTGTTGTTGTTGTTTTGTTTTGTTTTGAGACAGAGTCTCGCTCTGTCAGGCTGGAGTGCAGTGGTGTGATCTCGGCTCACTGCAAGCTCCACCTCCTGGGTTCATGCCATTCTCCTGCCTCAGCCTCCTGAGTAGCTGGGACTACAGGTGCCCACCACCACGCCTGGCTAATTTTTTGTATTTTTACTACAGACAGGGTTTCACTGCGTTAGCCAGAATGGTCTCGATCTTCTGACCTTGTGATCTGCCCACCTCAGCCTCCCAAAGTGCTGGGATTACAAGTGTGAGCTACCACACCCGGCCCTTACATGGCTATTGTTTTAAACCACAATGTTGGATTGGTTTGTTACACATTATGTTGGTAACTGGATATAGAGTCAGAGCTGATTTTTTTAGGGCAAGAAAGGAGAGCTTTTGTGCTACCACCAGTAATCAAGCATCACAATTCTTCCTCAAGCAGCCTCTTCTTAAAATAAATGAACAAAAATGCAAATAATTGGTTTGAAAAAACACTGAATTATAATTTTTGGTCTGCCTTAAGCACTCACAGTTTTGGGAGGCATCACAGACAAGAGGTGAAGTAAGAGCTCAGGAACCGAGTGCTTGTGAACAGGTCTGGATGGATGGGACTCAAGAGCTTAAGATATGGAAGCTTCAGAAAGATGAGTACTCAGCTATTTACAGGACCTGGGTCTCAGGAGGATGTTGGCAAACTTACAGGGACAGGCTTTATTTTGTCACCATCTTCCTTGAAAGAAACTTTAAAGAATCTCAGAAGGATTCTAAAGGTCAGCTGTCTGTGTACTCTCGATACTTGATCATTGAGTTGTCAACCTGCCTGGTTTGTTATAAACTGAACAAATGACAGTTTGGGAGTGGTGTTAAATGACTGAGGATCACTGAAGACATTTAGACAGGTGTGAGAATTAGAAAAGGCCTCAGTGAGTTCAGGCTTCCTGCCTGGAAACTCCTCCTTTGGCTCTGCCAGCAAGGAACACCAAACAGTACAGAGCTTTAAATGTCTCTGAAGTTCCTTGATTTACAAGTTAAGTTCAGATCCTGAAGAAAATGTAAACTAGGTTTAATTAAACAAGATTTTACAAAATCTCAAACAAAAACATGAAATAAAAATGCATTAAGGATCTGGTTTTGTGCCCTCTGCTGGACATGGTTCTACAAAATAAAAAAAGGAGGACACGGTCCCCTACCTTTAAGATTCTTATAATTTGTTAAAATTAGATAAACATACCTGAAATACTAGCAGACTAATAAGATCTATACAGTTGTGGTAATCATTCATATGTTCATATTCAGATTCTCTTCTATCCACATATAAGAAAAAATTGTACTTCACCCACCCGGAAGTAAGGTATGGTCATGGGACTTCTTTTGGACAAGAAAATAAGAAGTGATGGTTGTCATTTTTCAGGGAAAATATTTAACCACTTAGTTAAACCCAACTCCAACCTCCTTTCCTCGTGGCAGTGATCATGGAAGCACATGTCAAGACAGAGCGTCTGTCAGCCAGGACCCTGCTAAATGACTACAAGAAACAGAAGCCACCTGTTGACCTACATGGCAGATGTAGTATAAATGAGAAATACATCTTGTTATGTAAAACCACAGAAATTCGGAGGTTATTTGTTTCCCCAGTGTAACCTAACCTGTTGCGACTGAGATAACAATCAACTTCTCAAATATTGTCACCTTAACTATGAGCATAAAAAGGGAATAGGGGAGAAGTCATTGTGGGCTACAGTAGTCTGAAGGCATAGTTAGGTCATAAAAGATAATACAAGGGATATAAAGGAGTAAGAAGAGAATTAGAGGCAGAAAAACCCATAAAGACATAAAAACAAGAATGTATTTCTGCCTTTATTACAGGGCTCAGCATAACATAATCACTAGTGTATTTGAAAAACCTGGGCTTGCCACCTTGGTCCCCACGGGGCTGGCTATGATGGGTGCTCAGGGTATATTTGTTGAATGAACCAGCAGAGTATATTGAGGACAATGGGATGACCAAACTGAGTCAATCAAAAGGTAAACGAATATTCTATCTGATTGGCAAAAGGCACCACTTTAAATACCAGGGACAATACAGGTACAGCAGGAGTGTCAATTTCAAGAAAACCTTCATCTTGGAAAGACCTCAGTTTCCTCATCTGTCAAATGAGTGTTCGAGACCAAATGACACCAAAGGTTTGCTCCAGTCCTTATAGCTAGGATCCTATTATTGGTTTTTGATCCAAGAATTGAATTGCTTTCTCCACTTAAACTTTAATCACTTCTACGGCCGACCATGTCATTGGATTTTTCATAACATCATTGTTCTTTCAAAAGCTTCATGGTCTTATAAAATTCTATGCCAGCATTTAAGCCATGGGTTATTCAAAGTGGAAAACTTTGGTTTCTAAAGAAATATTCAGATTGTGATAAGTTCAAACCAGGCCCAAATTTCTTCAATACATGTGTAATATACAATTTCATTTTTGCTCAAGAATTTTATTCTAAGTGAAGTTTTTGAGGTGTCATGAGAAAGGAGGGGGAAGGAAGTAGAGAATAATCTCTATGTGGTAGTGGATGCAAATAATTAGCTCCATCTAAAATTTTTATTACTATGATTTATTCATGTATAACTTAGGTATTAAAAAATAAAAAATAGGCCAGGCGTGGTGGTTCATGCCTGTAATCCCAGCACTTTGGGGTGCCGAGGTGGGAGCATCACTTGAGTCCAGGCATTCAAAACCAGCCTGAGCAACATAGTGAGATCCCATCTATAAAAAAAAAAAAAAAAATGCAGGGATGGTGGCACATGTCTGTGAGGCTGAGGCAAGAGAATCCCTTGATGCCTGTAATCCCAGCACTTTGGGGTGCCGAGGTGGGAGCATCACTTGAGTCCAGGCATTTGAGACCAGCCTGAGCAACATAGTGAGATCCCATCTATAAAAAAAAAAAAAAAAAAAAAGACCACCCGTGGAAGGTAAGGTGGGAAGATTGCTTGAGCCCAGGAGTTCGAGGTTGCAGGGATGTATGATAGCACTCCTACATTCCAGCCTGGGTGACAGAATGTGGCCCTATCTCAAAGAAAAAAAAAGATAAAGAGGAGAGAGGAATTGACTTATGGAAGACATTGGAGGATAGGAGAAGCTCAGTGTAGTAGACTGCCTTCAAGACAGCCCCCCATTGATTCTTGCCTCCTGGTATTCATGCTCCTGTAAAGTCCCCTTCCACACTGAAAAGGGCTTACCGGTGTAACCAAAAGCATATTGTGGAAATGATGTAGCATGACTTCTGAAGTTAGGTCCTAAAAGAATTTACGGCTTCCACCTTGCTCTTAGATTGCTCACCATGGGGGAAGTCAGTTGACATGTTGTAAGGATACTCGCAGGCTTTGTAGAGTCCCACGTAGGGGGCAACTGAGGCCCTGAATTTTCAGGTATGTATGTGAGTCACTCAAGAAGCAAATCATCCCACCTCAGTCAAGTCTTCAGAAATGGCAGCCCTGGCTGACTCTGTTTTTTTAGACAGAGTCTTGCTCTGTTGCCCAGGCTGGAGTGCAGTGGTATGATCTCAGCTCACTGCAACCTCCACCTCTGGGGTTCAAGCAATTCTTCTGCCTCAGCCTCCCAAGTGGCTGGGATTACAGGTGCATGCCACTATCCCTGGCCAGTTTTTGTATTTTTAGGAGAAACAGGGTCTCACCATTTGGCTAGGCTAGTCTCAAACTCCTGACCTCAAGTGATCTGCCTGC
>NW_012119265.1:4218363-4226485 GCF_000951035.1 Colobus angolensis palliatus | reverse complement strand
TCTCAAAAATAAAAATAAAAGTAAATAAATAAATATATATATATTTATGTATATATATATACTTTCTTCTCTAAAATTTTCCAAAGTTGTATATCAGAAATCCCTCTTCTTTTTTTTCTTTTTGTAAATATATTTGGATTTCATTGCTGGTTTCTGGTTTGCTTCATTGCGTGACCCCACCACACCTCACACCATTTTAAAAAATACATACACAGACTGAAGTCAAGAGCACTCTAACACTTACTCACACTTTAGCACACCAAAGGCAGGGGCCAGGGCCCTGAGGAGTGCCAGCCCTTGGGCCAACTGCTAAGTGCTTTCAGGCAAGAGTAGGCCTGGAGGGTTGAGACACATTCTCCATTCAACACTCCAGCCCCAGGGGTGTCATCCTGCCCCAGGCCGCCAGCCCTTCCAAAGGAATGGTCTAAACTGTCTTTGACTAGGCCTGGGACAGCCTTAGTCCTAGGTAATATAAGAAAGCTATTAAGCAATAATGATAGAGACCATGCTTATTAGAAGATAATTGCACATTCAGGATGATATTAGCAGCAAGGCCCACCCAGAGGGCCTTCAATCTCCCAGGAAGGAGATTAATTCATGATAAAATACACTCATTGGGGCATTCCTTGCTTTCTAAATTTAAAAAATAATAATATTCTTTATTTTGGAGAAAGATGATAAGAGAGGGAGAGGGAAGAGGGAAAATGATATCATTTTGAACAATGATATCAGATGTGATGCACTCAGATTAATGGGTTCTGCTAGACTGTTCCACTGCCAGTCAGTGCCTCATTAATCCAACTACTTTTATAATAAAAGCAGAAGATACTCAAGACAAGTTTCTCCTGTTGTGGAAAAAAAAATACATACATCTATTCCAAAAGCAAATCTTAGGGAGGTTCAATGAGGGAATGAGATTCAACGAGGGAATGAGGAAGGCAGGGTATTCACCTAGTCTAATTACATGTGGTCAGTTTGAATGTTTTTCTTTTTATTTGTACTTTAAGACTATTTGGGAAAAACATGACATAGATTTTTCTCTCTGGTTTCAACAAGCGTATTGACTTATCTGTGCCAGTGCACATCAAAGTGTATGCTGTCAGCCTCCTAGCGGGTATGCGGGGGGGGTGTGTGTGTGTGTGTGTTATACCCACCCAAAGCTGGATCAGTATTTCTGATACAGCTGTCCTCACTTCCAGGGAGGCATCTCAGATATGATGTGACGATAGAAATGTGGCCAATACACAAGCTCCCAGATACTTTCTCCCACAGGAAGCCTAAGAGTCTCCACAATGGCATAGCTGCATAATGGCTGCAAATATAACACATTTTACCATACATGCACATACAAAATCAAGGAGTTCTAGGCACATAAAGCAAAGAATTCATCTGGGAACACCCCCAGGAAAGAATTTCCCCCATTTCCCTTTTCCCCTTCATCTTGATACCACATTGGAGCCCATGTGATATGAGGGTTTACTTTTGCAGGTGTACATCCTTAACACTTACCACCAAATGTCTCTCAGATCTTCCACTCCCCTCTGCCTCCATAGCCACGACCCTAGTTCAAACTATTATAATTTCACACTTGGGTCATTGCAATAAACTTGCAACCTGCCCCTTCTAATCCATTCTCCACATTGCATTAAGAATAATCAAGTTTTCTTTTTGAGGTAAAATTCATGTAACATAAAATTAAGCATTTCAAAGTTTACAATACATTGGTATTTAGTACATTCACAATGTTGTGTATGCCTATGCCAACTTCCAAAATCTTTGAATCACCCCAAAAGAAAATCCATTAGGCAATCACTCCCATCCCACCCCCAACCCATAGCAACCACCAATCTGATTTACTTATTCTGGATGTTTCACATAAATGAAACATGAGATACGTGATCTTTGGGCCTGGCTTCTTTCATTTAGTGTGCTGTTTTTGAGGTTCATCCACACTGTAACATCACCTCATTCCCTTGAATAATGAGTAACATTCCATTGGATGGGTATACCACTATTTGTTTATCTTTTCATCTGTTGATGGATGCTTATTTCCACTTTTGGCTATTAGGGATAATGCAGCCATGAATGTTCATATACAAAGTCAGAGTCATCTTCAAACACACACACACACACACACACACACACACAGAGCTGATCATGACCTTACTTCCTTAATAGAGGACCAATAAAAACTCAAGAAGGCCAAAAAGACCTAAGCCTAAAACAATCTGACAATTCTAGTGGCAAGCAGAAGTCAATCAAAGCAGCTAGGTGGTATCATGAAAATAGTTTGAGTTGAAAGGTCCTGTGAAGCTTGTAAAAGTCTGGCCAGCCTTGAGCTATTGACCCCTCGCCTTTCAAAGGGAAGGGAGGAGAGAGACTCAACTGGGAGCTTCCAGCCAAGGCCATCATGGGCTGCCACTTCCCAGATGTTGGGGATTTCCCCACCTCACGCTTCAGGGTTCTCACCAACCAAATGAAATTTAACCAATGAATAGAACAGGGTCAAAACATTGGTGTTTCATCCAACTCTGATTTCTGCTCTCAGGCCTGTCAGTATTACTTATAAACTGCAATGGAGAGAACCCTTCATTTCAATGGATTTTTGCAGGCAAATTTACCTTCTAACTGCATGCCAAAGTGATTAACACTTTTATGCTAATATCAAGCCAGACCAGTTGCAGGCATTTTGTTCATTAGAAGGCATCATTTTTCAACTCTTATCAGTATGTAAATTAGATTTTGACTCTTGGGTTGCCTGCTCCAAAGCACTACCCCCCAAAATTCAATTAATGTAATTTTCATTCTAGAGTGACACTTCAGATGGTGAGAGCTTGATAGAGACTAAGCTGAGGATGGGGCTGGGCTCTCAGGAAAGCGGCCACTTCATTCTACTCTTGGCAGAACCAGGGAATGCTAGGTGTTCCCAAGGGAGCAACCACCAAAAATCAAACCACAGGGATATGAACCAAAAGATGCCATTATTTTCTTGCTGAAAGTTCTTTAGAAATCACTAATACCAACCACCTTCCTTGACAAATCAGGAAACAGAGGCTTCCATTGCAGAGAGGGGAAAGTTCCAATGTGGATGTTCACCATGGGCTATCTGAGCATTCCTAGAATGCCAGCTGCTGACCTAGGTCCAACTGAACATCAGAGAAACATGTTTTTCATCTATTTGTTGGAGCTCAGAACATAATACCCCAAAGTATACCACCTTGGTATATGCAGTACTTTGAACTAAAGGAGTTTGGAAGAACCTCAGAAACTGGATCTTTCTGACCTCCCATCCTCCCATCTCCTGCCCTTCTTTCTCTCTGAAAGCAAATCATAGAAACCAAAATTGCTCTCCTCCAGGGCAGGCCATAGAAACTAAAACTCCTCTCTCATAAAGCAAACCATAAAACCTAGAAAGATCACTCTCTCCCTTCTCCCTTGAAGACTCCCATTCAGAGGGGTCCTGGCCCATACCAAAGAGGAAGGAATGCTACACAGAGAGTTCAAGAAGGATCTGAACAGAAAGGCCTTAATGGATTTCCCCCTTAGTCTATTCCCATTAGATCATCTCCTTTTTGTCCAATCACATTTCTACACAGCTGTCCATTCTTCATTGAACCTAAGCATAAAAATAGACAGTTTTCCCCGGGCCTTTGGGTCTTCATTTCTGAAGCCTCCTGTGTCACATAGATCCTAATTAAATAAATTTGTTATGCTTTTCTCCTGTCAACCTGCATTTGGTTGGAGTGTTGGCCATGACCCTTACGATGGGTGGGAAAATGGTATCATGACTTTCCACCCCTACTTTTTTTCTATACTTTCCCACTTTTTTTCCACACTTTTCCTTTCCCTGCTGTTACCCCATTACCCTCCTGGTAACATCACCTCCCTGGTGCCATCACTTCCTGGCACCATCACCTCCCTGCTGCCATCACCCCCAGCTACTCAGCAGATTACATGTGGTATCCCATTTCCATCTGCCTTCTCAAACATTGCTTAGATCTTAAATTTTTCCTTTTGTTTCTTCTCCCTTTTCTATCTCTTCTTAGTTACTTACTTTGATGAACTGTTGAATGCAGTGGACTCTCCCAGAAAAAAATGCATGCAAACACACAATCTCATGTATGATTTTAGAGAGTGCACAGACCTCCTGAAGCCTGATTCACCTATCCCAATTTACGAACTCTTGCTTTCTGCCTTTCCCTCACTAAGCAAACATGGAAGAAAGTGGCATAGCGTGTATATTTTGCACTGAAAGGGGTTAACCAACCAACCCAGTGCACTAGAAAGCAGAGCCTGAGACCAAGACTTAAAAGAGAACGCTTTAGGCTGGGCGCGGGTGGCTCACGCCTGTAATCCCATCACTTTGGGAGGCTGAGACGGGCGGATCACGAGGTCAGGAGATCGAGACCATCCTGGCTAACATGGTGAAACCCCGTCTCTACTAAAAAAAATACAAAGCGGGCGCCTGTCCCAGCTACTCGGGAGGCTGAGGCAGGAGAATGGCGTGAACCCGGGAGGCGGAGCTTGCAGTGAGCTGAGATCCAGCCTCTGCACTCCAGCCTGGGCGACAGAGCCAGACTCCATCTCAAAAAACAGAAAAAAAGAGAACGCTTTATTGGGAAGTGTGTTTCTAGGGAGATGGAGAGAGGGAGGATGAAACAAAGAGGGTTGCACTGTGGAGTTTGCTAACATGAGGGGTGGGGCATTAACTGCCCTGAATGGTACAACCTGAAAGCCTAGTGGATACCCAAGGAATCCCATGCTGACGCATCAACAAAGAAGCTCTGGGGTGGGTGTTCAGAGACGTAGGAGTGAGGACCTGAGGTGAGTTGTGACTGGGCTCCTTGCACCTGCATGAAGCTCTTCTGACCTCTCCCTGATCTCTACTAGTCCCCAGGACAGGGGCCAAAATAAGGTACGGGTGAGGCTACAAGGATCTACAGTGCTGCCTGAGATGTATCTGATATAGGAATTTTGGAGATCGATTTATTGTCCTCATTAATCTAATAAACTCACTCACACTTACCTGTCAGTGACTGATAAGAATTCTGATTGCCCAGAGGTTTCCTAGGCAGAGTTACACCTTGTAAACAAACTATTCAAAAAATAGTTAAATACACTAAATTGGTTAAATAGACTAAGCTGTTGTTTTCAAAATGTGGCACCCAAGGGAAAACAGCAGCAGCATTCAGGAGCTTGTTAGAAATGCAAATTCTGAACAGGTGAGGTGGCTCACACCTATAATTCAAGCACATTGGGAGGCCAAGGCGGGCAGATCACCTGAGGCCAGGAATTTGAGACCAGCCTAGTCAACATGAAGAAACCCCATCTCTACACCAAAAAATACAAAAATTAGCCATGTATGGTGGTGTGCACTGTAATCCCCTCTACTCGGGAGGCTGAGAAAGGAGAATCATTTGAACCTAGGAGGTGGAGGTTGTAATGAGCCAAGATCATGCCACTGCACTCCAGCCTGGGCAACAGAGTGAGACTCCGTCTCAAAAAAAAAAAAAAAAAAAAAGCAAATCCTTAGGAAGTATCTCAAGTTTACTCAATCAGAAAATTCCAGCAATCTGCTTTAACAAGCTTCCAAGTGATTCTAATGCAGATTGTAATTTGAGAAGCACTGCACTAAGGTATATCCACACATATTTTGTAGAATACTTATGCAATTATTAAAACTGTTCTCACAGATGAATATTTAATGATAGGGAAAAGTGTGCCTTGTACTGTGACACTGTGATTTATAGTAAGATTTTATATATATATACATATATATACTGGCACACAGCTTCTAAAACCCTTGGAGTCTTCAGTGTAATAAGAGTATCTTTTGTACGCTAATGAGATGACTGGTACCTGGCAGCCCCTAGATCCCTTCAGGATGGGAGTTGGTCATAGGAAAGACCAAGACGGGATTGGAGGGTTGGGACTTTCATCTCCACGCCACCAACCTCAAGGAAAGGGAGAGGGGTTGAAGGCTAAGTTGATCACCAATGTCCAGTGATGTAATCAATCATGCCTATATAATGAAGCCTTCATAAAAACCCAAAAAGACTAGGTTGGGGACTTCTAGATAACTGAACACATGGAAGTTCCTTGAGGGTAGCCTGCCACAGAGGGCATGGAATCTCTGAATCCCATCCCACATGCTTTTCCCTATGCATCTCTTCCATCTGGCTGTTCATCTGTATCCTTTAAAATATCCTTTGTAATAAATGAGTAAACCTAAGTGTTTCCCTGATTTCTGTGAGCTGCTCTAAATAACTGAAAGCAAGGAGGCAGTTGTGGAAACCCTGATGTATAACCGGTAGGTCAAGAGTAGATGACAAGCTGTCAGAGGTGTTTGAATCAGAGCAAGTCCATCTTGAATAGGAGCTGGGTAAAATGAGGCTGAGACCTACTGGGCTGCATTCTCAGATGGTTAAGGCATTCTAAGTCACAGGATAAGATAGGAGGTCAGCACAAGATACAGGTCATAGAGACCTTGCTGATAAAACAGCTTGCAGCAAAGAAGCTGGCCAAAACCCACCAAAACCAAGATGGCGAAGAGAGTGACCTCTGGTCATTCTCACTGCTACACTCCCACTAGTGCCACGACAGTTTACAAATGCCATGGCAATATCAGGAAGTTATCCTGTATTTTCTAAAAAGGGGATGCATGAATAATCCACCCCGTTTTTTAGCATATAATCAAGGAAAGCCATAAAAATGGGCAACCAGCAACCCTCAGGACTGCTCTATGGAGTAGCCATTCTTTTATTTCTCTATTTTCATAATAAACTTGCTTTTGCTTTGCATTGTGGACTCACACTGAGTTCTTTCTCGGGTGAGATCCAAGAACCCTCTCTTGGCATCTGGATTGGGACCACTTTCCTGTAACATCCTTCTGGAGACTATAAAGGGACTATAGTGTGGAAATGCCCAACACAAAGGCTAACTTTGGGTAAGTGGTGGGGTCTGATAACATCTTTCTGGTGAACCACAGAAGGGACAATACTGAAGAAAACTCCAGACCTGAAGGAAATAGACTGCAGCACTGATTGGCCAACTTTGGGTAAGTGGGGTGCATATACCCAGGTAAAGAATGGGATCGAGTTAGAGGCCCAATTTAGCGGAGTTAGAGTCTCTCCTAAGACAGAGTGTGTTAGAGGCCCCTCTTAATAAAAGGCAAGGATGCTTCACTGACCTTGGGTTAGAGGCCCCGCTTAGGAGGGTTAGAGTCTCTTCTAAGATTTAGGGTTCAAGGCCCTTCTTGGTTAAGTCCCTTTCAGCTAAGAGCAGATTTGGCACTATGGGATATTAACTACTGTTCTCTTTGGATTAATCTGCCTTTCACTTTTTGCTGACAGCTATGGGTGACAAGATTGGGCATGTACAGGATCGTGGGACATGGGACATCTTTTCTAGCAGTTCCATCAGCTCTCAAGTTTCCCCTTTCCCTCTTAGGAAAGGGATTAACTCCCGTTAAATTATACAACATAATTTAATGCTTCATAAAATGCCACTATCACTCTTAACTGTACAACTTGCCTGCTTTACAGCTAGGTAAGTCCTGGGACACATGGAGTTAGATGCTAGAAAGTGTCAAACATTATCTGCATTTCTGTCTGGGTCCTAGGTTCCACATCTATAAATAATTAAAATCCTGAACTTACCAAGGTTTTCACCAAAGTAAAAGTCACTAAAAGTTAACATTGTAACATGTAATTGAGACTACTGAAGAAACAGTTTAACATGTAAGGTATGTAAAGAAAGTGAAATGCGTTTTTGGTAAAAGATTATTGGAAGTCATGGGAATGTGAATATTTTGCCTAGATTAAAAGGTTAAAGGACTGTTTTAAGTTAGATAGGATAAAGCTGAAGGTTTAAGCAAGTTGTAGAAGGGTTGTAAAAATTGGGGTTTTTTGTTTTTTGTTTTTTTTGAGACAGAGTCTTGTTATTCTCCTGCCTCAGCCTCCTGAGTAGCTGGGATTACAGGCTTGTGCCACCATGCCCAGCTAATTTTTGTATTTTCAGTAGACAGGGGGTTTCACCATGTTGGTCAGGCTGTTCTCGAACTCTTGACCTCAAGTGATCTGCCCATCTGGGCCTCCCAAAGTGCTGTGATTACAGGTGTGAG
>NW_012119265.1:4172257-4215978 GCF_000951035.1 Colobus angolensis palliatus | reverse complement strand
AAAAAAAAAAAAAAAGAATTGGGTTTAACATTAATAGTACACTAATATGAAGGTGAAATTTAGCTTATTTGGTACAAAAATCATTCAGGAAGCATTGTCAAATATGAAATGGTGTTTGGCTTTCTTTGGGATATATTTGTGTAAATGTGTTATTGGTATGTGTTTCAAAATTATTTTTAAAATCCTATAATTCTGATATGGCTTAGTATATGTTAATAATTATAATTGTTACATAAAATCATTGTATGCTACAGAGGTAAGTAAATTTGTCAGTCATGTTTTTGACTGTGGCGGTCCTAAGATGTTTGGTCATCCACAAACAATTGTTGTCTTGTTTTGGTCCTCTTTAGAAGGTGGTTTATAATCAGCTATAGAACTCTAACAGATGTCCCTAAATGCAGGTTTCCAATAACTTTGGAGATTGTGACATCAGAATAGAGGAAAAAAACTTTCAGCACTCTCATGGAGAGCTGAAATGTTCATGAATATATACTCCTCTTAAGAAAAGTTGGTGCATATTTCCCTCTACCTGATTTCTCCAGAATTTGGAAACTATTTGTAAGTATTCTTAATTTATGACAATTTAGTTATTTGTATAAATACAATAAGAATCTGCTTTCTTTTGCAACAGGACACAATTGGAGAAACTGGTTATTTTACCAAGACTTTGGCTGGAATGGCATGCTTTCCTTTAAGGAATCAAGTTTAACTTGTAGAGCCAATAAAAGCCTTTTAGGGAACTAGCCTCATATCTTGCCTACAACAGTCCCTGTACAAGGTTTCTGACCGGTGGTAAGTAAAGAATGTCACTTTATGACAGGCCTAAAACCGCCAAGTTATCCTGGAATCTCAAGAGGAGAGGAATTTACTCAATTCATAGGTATTTGAGGGCACAAACCTCTGGCAGAGCTCAGCTCTAAAAATGTCTTATCTGAGATTCCTTCTATGGGAGAGAGTTCCATCAAAGCCAACTGAAAAGCCTATGTAAAAAATAATTATTCTTGCTGCACTGTATACAAAAATTAGGCCAAGTATAACAAAGCAAAGCAGTCCTACCATGATTTGCCTTTAATAGAAATGGGAAACTGGAGAGAGAAACTGTTTCAAGAACTATGGTACACTTGTTTAGTCTCGTAAGTTGTTTTTATGTTTGTTTCTGCAATTTAGGCTAACCCTACTTATTCTTGTGAACTAACAAGTGATCTCTGGCTTCTACTCAGAGAAACAAGACACATGGGTAATGTAAAAATCTGAATCAGTATTCTAAATCCGAGCACATATTGCAATCAGCTAGGAACTCCATATCAGCTTGCTTCCAACAGTTCCCCAGTTTATGAAAAGCCTAATTTAGTTGGGATAATTTTACTTATTTTACTTAACTGCTGTGGAATATATTACTTTTTGTGTAAGAATACAGGATAAGCTTACTGAATGTTTTCTTAAACTGAATACTTATTAATCTTCCAGCTATCACCTTTTGTCAGAACTCAAGGGTTATGAATGACCCTCGCCATACCAACATTTTCTGACTGAGCTCCTCTCTACCCTGAATATGAGAGAACCTCATAGTTAGGCAGGAAAATCATCACACCTATTCAGCCTGAAGAAGTTACAGAAGATGGATATTCATCCCTCTGCAACCCTTAGGATTAAGGGTTCTCTTATAAAAGGGAGTGGTGAAATGTCAAAGGTATTTGAACTAGAGCAACTCCATCTTGAATAGGCACTTGGTAAATGAGGCTGAGACCTACTGGGCTACATTCTCGGATGGTTGAGGCATTCTAAGTCACAGGGTGAGATAGGATGTCAGCACAAGATACAGGTCATAAAGACCTTGCTGATACAACAGGTTGCCGTAAAGTAGCCAGCCAAAACCCAACCAAACCACGATGATGAGACTGACCTCTGGTTGTCCTCATGACTACATTCCCACCAGCACCATGGCAGTTTACAAATGCCATAGCAATGTCAGGAAGTTACCCTATATGTTCTAAAAAGTGGAGGCATGAATAATCCATGTTTTCTTTAGCATATAATCAAGAAATAACCATAAAAATGGGCAAATATCAGTCCTCAGGGCCTGTCTATAGAGTAGCCATTATTTTATTCTTCTACTTTCTCAATAAACTTGCTTTCACTTTACTCTGTGGACTTTCCCTGAATTCTTTCTTGCACAAGAGCCAAGAACACCCTCTTGGAGTCTGAATCAGGACTCCTTTCCTGTAACAAAGCTATTACTTATGAGTGGCATTTGAAGTGCAGGGCAGTCTTGTGGGGTGGATCCCTCAACCTGCCACTCCAGATAGATAGATATTGCCAGATTTGAACTGAATTAGATGACAACCAGCTGGTGTCTGCTGAATCGGTTGGTGTGTGAAGAAAAATCTCACACATATCGTATCAAAAGTATTGTGTTGAGTGGTGTGTGAGAGTAGGACAAATATTTTGGTTTTTCCTATCTCTTACAAGTACCTAGTGGGGTTTCTATAAATATTGGCTAAATGAGTCATAGCTAATACCTACATAGTCCTTATTATATACCAGGCTCTATTTTAAGAGCTTTATGTATATTAGCTCATTTAATCCACAGACCAACCCTATGAGGTGGGAACTAATATTATTCCAATTTTATGGATGAGGAAATTACATGAAGAATTTAAGAGACATGCCCAAGATCATACAGCTATTAAGTAATGGAGGTAAAATTCACATCCAGAATTCTGAATTAGAGTCCATGATATTAGCCATGATGGATGGATGGATGGATGGATGGATGGATGGATGGATGGATGGACGGATGGTTGGATGTTGGTTCTCCTTGGCAACTTACTTCATAATTTCTCTATAAAACCACACTACAACTGGGTGTTTTTGTGCCACAGTTATCTCATAAATACATAGAACTCCACAATCAGTGCAGAAATAGTGCAGAAATAGCTCTTTGGAAGGCAAAGTTTCCTCCCATGTGAAATGAATTTAATTTTGCAGGTATCAGTAAGCAAGCAATTTTTTTCTTATTCTATAAGAATCCCTTGATTTTAAAATAGTACCATTTTATTGCCAGAGAACAATGGCTTTTTTATGATGTGACCATGTCATTAGCCAAGCATGAGGGGCAGTTTCAACCCTCATTTTAAAAATAGTATCGCCTTAATAGTAGTACATTAACAAGAGAAGGTTCAGTCTGGACCAGCCTACTCTGTTTCTTGCTATTCTTTAATTTTCCCTTCTTTCCCACTTCCTTCCTTCCTTCCTCTCTTTCTTCCTTCTGGAGGTAATACTTTCTGAAGGAACATCAAATTAGAGTTCAGATAATGTGACTGTTTTTTATGAGGAACCAATTACATTCAGTACAAATGCCTTTTACTTGGACAAAGTTCTTTGTACTTTAAAGTACTGCTTTCCTGTGTATTATCCCACTTGATTCTAGCAAAAAAAAAAAAAAATCCCATTAAATAAAACAAAATACATCATTATTTTGCAGATTAGAAGACTAGAGTTGCCATTCTATACCTTTCACCAAATTATAATACCAATTTGTTTAGAGATAGGATTATTTATTTGATTCATTCAACACATATTTATTCAGAATATACTGTGTGCTGGACACTGTTCTACGTGCTTGAGATATACCAGTGGGCAAACAAGCAATGATTTCTGAGGCTGAGGAGCTTAATTCCAGAAGGAGAGATGCAAAATAAACATAATACAATATATAGTATGAAGTATATAGTCAGAAGATGATAGAGGACATGGAAAAGCCCAGAGAAAGTGGGACAGGATGTGCAGTGATGAGCATGCTGCAGGGACAAATGGGTGGTCAGGAAAGACCTCATTGAGATGGTGGCTTTTGACAAAGACTGGAAGAGAAGGAGGAAGCAATGTGAGCCAAGCTGTTACCTGAGGAAGAGAGTTCCAGGCAGAAGAGCAGCTTGGATTGGAACCCTACCTTCCAGACACCTGTACAAAGCCTTTGGCACCTCACCCAGTGAACCTGATATGGGGAGGGGCAATAGAACAAATGGGCTTTTTACATAAAGTATACTAGGAAAATATAACCCAGTCCTCCTAGCTGTAATAAAGCAAACACATTCTATGGAAATGCCTATGATTCACTAGTAAATGTTTAACAATCAGCATTCCAGCGAGACCTGTAATGTGTGTCAATTTGGGTGGTACAAATACTTTCACCATGGCCTATTTCGAGCTATCAAAATGACATTACTGAACTTGGAGTTGGAGCTGGCTTCAACATGCTGATCCTTACCCTCTTCTAGGGAAAAATTTTCCAATAACTACCCCCAGAATTCCTTACCATCCATCCCTTATTTATTATTTCTTTATTCTGAGATGGGGCCTTCTTTCCCCCACCTCCATACTGTTTCTGGAAAGAAGTCCCAATCCGGACCCCAAGAGAGGATTCTTGAATCTCATGCAAGAAAGAATTCAGGTTGAATCTATACAGTAAAGTGAACGTAAATTTATTAGGAAAGTAAAGGAACAAAAGAATGGCTACTCCATAGGCAGAGCAGCCCTGAGGGCTGCTGATTGGCTAATGGTTTTTCTTTGATTATGTGTCAAACAAGGAGTGGATTATTCTGAGTTTTCTGAGAGAAGGGTGGGCAAATCCCAGAACTGAGGGTTGCTCCCCTTTTTAGACCATAAGGTAAATTCCTAATGTTGCCATGGCATCCGTAAACTGTCACGGCACTGGTGGGAGTGTCTTTTAGTATGCTAAGGCATTATAATTAGCATATAATGATCAATGAGGATGACCAGAGGTCACTTTCGTCACCATCTTGGTTTTGGTGGATTTTGGCCAACTTCTTTACCCCACGCTCTTTTATCAGGAAGGTCTTTATGACCTGTACCTTGTGCCAACATCCTATCTCATCCTGTGACAGAATACTCAGCCCCCTGGGAATGCAGCCCAGTAGGTCTCAGACTCATTTTACCCCTATTCAGGATGGAGTCACTCTGGTTCAAACGTCTCTGACAATACCCCAGCACCAAAAGTCAAACCAGGAATTTATCTTTTCCTTTATGTTCTACAGGAAAATTTATGGAGAAAGGCCTGAATAGAGAAAGAAAAATCTAGAGAGACAGAGATGCAAATGGAGGAGTCAAAAGACAAATGTTGAGATGAGGGGAAAGGAAAACCTAACCCCTAACATACAGTCCAGCTGGGTGAAAAATTAAAACTTATCTGAATTAGAATTCTATGAACTCCAGCATCAGGGGAAAAAAAGGAGAAAAAAAAGAAAAAGAAAATGCACTGAAAGCAATGTGCTTTTTACTTGAGGAAATGATGTGAATCTATCCAAAATACAAATTTGAGTGCAGCTGTCCATCCTAAGTTTGTTTTACCAAAAAAAAAAGAAAAAAAAAACTTACAAAGGATTTGGGATGGAGTTAGGAAAGTAAGATAGTTAGGTCTTAATCATAGCTTTTAATAGTAACAATAGTAACTACATGAAGCCACCTGCTTGCCTTGGTTTATTTAGCAAAATTAACCAGGAAAAGAATGAAATTAAAGGTCCAATTAAAACAGGCCAGAGGATTTTGAGTGCCCACATCTCACCACCCAAAGAAGTTCAAAGCGTGATGAACAAAGGTGCCAGGTAGAGAAAGCTCAGAAATGGCATGCTCTGCCATTCCACCCATGGCAAGGGGACTCTGCAATAAGCCCACATCCTTTGGCTAGACTGTCTCAGTCCATTTAATGGAATGATTTCTTTGAGTTTCATTCAAATTTATAATCCATTGGGTAACACTGAATTGAATCTATATTGGAAGGCTGTTGTGGAATAAAGCCATTAAAACTACTCTAAAGTCTTTGTCTCTGAAATTCCTTTCCAATTTGTTTCAAATAATACCAACTCTGCCTAGCCTTCTGGATGCAATACTCAAGGTGTTCTTTCTCTGTGCACTTTAGTAGAGGGGAGAGACCAGGGAGATCCCACAAATATTTTAGAGGCTTTTTTCCAAAGGGGCACCAATCTTCTTTATCTCCTGTATGAAACATTTCCTACCTATCTCACTGAGTTCCTATGAAAACTGAGCTTTAAGTAAAACTGAAAGCACCATGAGCCTTTGAATCAGAGGTTTTGATAACTACTATTATTATTATTTGCTATCACAAGAGACATCCACTGTTTTGTCTTCTGAGAAATGTACCTTCCGCTAAGTTCCAAACATGATTTTAAAGAGAGCAGCTGTCAATTTATAGAACATGCCTCCCTGGCCACATTGATTGTTCTAGAGGTATCACGTGACTCAAACAGGATCAATCACGGCTGCCTACTCTGTGGGGTAAATAGTATAAGCTTTGGAGGAAATAGACATTGAAAAGTCTTTAGAAATAAAAGAAGTCTCAGCTGCACAGGATGTCCTGTCTGGAACCAGCCAGATTTGCATTCTAGTTCAAATATATAGAATATTTCTTGCACACAACTCCTAATCTTCCCTGCCTCATCTCTTATCCATCCTCAGTGACCAGTTTTGTCTAGGTTTTGACCAGCTCAAGCAGGTATGACCTGATAGCACCTCTCCTCTACAAACTTTTCATGTCCCCCCTGGGACTAGCCAAGAAGGATGGATTCAGATAAGAGCGACCTAGAAACTCAGGGGAATTAACACTTTGCAGAGCAACACTTGACCAACAGATAATAGGGGAAATAAACCAACAGATAAATGTTCCCTTTTTTTCTTTCCCCAGATAGACAGCTCTGAGAGGTACTTCAGATGGTCCTGTGAGATACAGCACGCAGGCTCCATCTGGCTTAGAGTGGCCAATTATAGCTCTGTGACCTTGAGCAAGTTACTTTCAAAGGGTATACTATCACTTTCCTTGAAGGTCTCCTTTAAGCCACCTCCCCGACACCATGGTTACCTATTGTAAATGTCAGCTGTGACCCTATACAACCCGCTTTACTGACAATCAAAAAATACATCTTTCTCTCCAATTCTTCTTTATAATCTATCAGAATCCTAACAGTCCATCCCCATTTTAATTACACTTACTTCAAAATTTAATAAAGATCATGATCATTCATACTTTGTCTTTCTCTTTTCCAGATAATTTCTGCTTTTTTCTTCCCTCACAGTGCTTACCTTCTAAACCTCTGTGTCACTATGGTAAGTGAAATCTCTCCAAACCCTTCACACTCTTCTAAGAGGCAAGATGGTGTTTTGTGAAAGAGCAGAAAAAGCTCTGGACAAAGAATCAGGATTCCTGGGTTCCACGTCCGACTTGCCAGTGATGGCCTCAGGGGCCTACGGCAAGAGCCTCCTCCTCTCAGTTCAGTGTCTTCAAACATAAAGAGATGATCAGCAAGGTCATTTCCAAAGCTCCTTCTTGTCCTAACTTACAGGGTCTAAGCCAAATGTTATAGCATTCTGAGGTGGCCTTGGGTCAGTCATTTGACTTTGATGCCACCATCTGCCTCCTCAATTGTCCCAGCTCCCTCATTCCTAAACCACAAGAGGCCACACCAAGACAGTAGCTGAAGAGTGTCTACCTGACTGCCATGAACGCATGCAAAATGGTATGGAGGAAGACTGTTCAATAGCATGAAATGCGTATATCCAAATGTATTCACAGTAAGAACACTCCTTGAGGAAAAGGAGGGATAGAAAAAACTGTTTTAAAGTTTATAGTTATAACCAGATTATGAGTGATTTTTTTCCTTGTGGTTGCTGAATTATCTAAGTTTGCTGCAATAAGCATGTATTGTTCATTGTAATAATATTTAAATAAGATTATGAACTGAAACTGCTCTGCCCATAGGCCAGGCAGGCAGCCTCTAATGCTGTGGCCTCAGCCTCCTTCATCCTGAAACATCTCCCTGAGCAGCAGCTCCCACAAGGTCTTTCCTTCTCAGCCTTATTTCCCACCATTCATCTCACCCACTCTGTGTTGAAAACAAAAAAAAGCAGTGTTTCCAGGGGATTCCCGCTAAAGGATTATGTGCTTTTTTGAGGAAAGCAGGAGACCTGCGAGCCTTGTCTGGCCCTCCCCAGAAGCAGATTTGCTTCTCATATCAGTTCATTCTCGACTTGGACAGCAGTAATAAGTGACCCCTCAATGTCCTAAGAGTGCTGGGAATAACCTAGGGGTCATGAGCCAGAGAACGTAGGCCCTTGAACCAGCTTCTGCGCAAAGAGATAAGGAGGGAAGAGAAAAAGAGATGTCAAGGATGGTGAGAAACAGATGTGATCCAAAAAAATCATTATTAATAGCAACCTGTTTAATCTCAGGTGTCCCAGGTTTGACAATGTTGGGAGAGAAAAGTTGTCTCCAAGTGAACTTAGAGAGGGAGAAAAGACTGGATTCTCGGGTCAAATAGAACTGGTTCCAATCCCACTTACTAGCTATTGCTCCTTTAAAAATGTTACTCAATCTCCTTCAACCTGTATTGTTTACTCCTTAACAGTAAAACGGGTAAGAAAAAAAATAAATAACCCTACCTTGTCAGGCTATTTTGAAGACTAAAAGAGACAATATCTCTGAAGGGCCTAAAATAAGACCTAAAGTAGATCCTCCTATATAACTCCTACTATTAATAATTTGAATTTATTATAATAAGTAAGGTGGCCTTTGGATATTGCTCTTGATAATGTGAATGGTTTCTGACGACCTGATGGAATTCACATAGGTAGTCACAAACCATTCACACGATCATTTATAGGTTTATTTAACAAAAATCTATCAAGCACTCAAGTACCATGTTCTGGGGAAATATATCTACGCCCTCAATGTGCAGCCAGTTTGGTACATGAGGGAGACATCTAACAGACAGTGGGGTCACAGTGTAACGGGTGGGTGGAAGGTAGGAAGAGGAGTTTCAGGAGTGTTAGAGAGAGAGATCACTGCCTGGGAGAATTGGGGAAAGCTTCACAAAGAAGGCAAGGTTTTTATCTTTTTGAGGAGGTTTGTTTTGGTAGAGAAGAACAGGGAGGGCATTTTTATGTGCAGAAACAGAATTGTGGAAGGGATAGGGTGTATTTGGGCAATGGGGTGACTTTCAGTGTTAACAGAGTACATTCGGGTCAGGAGATGTGAGAACTGAAATTGGAGGCCGGAACCAGACTGTGATGATCTTACACACCATAACAAGGCATTTGGCAAGGTGGAGCCAGCACAAATCTTTAAGCAGGTGAGTGACTCGATCACATTTACATTTTCACTCTGATAGGAGACTGAACTCAAGTGAGAGAAGCCTCCAGCAAGAAGACCAGAAAGGAAGCTATTGTAATGATCCAGAAAGGAAATAATGAGACCCTAGTAAGACAAGGACGATGATAAGAAGTGGGGTGGATTCAGAAGCTATTTCAGTGACAGAATTGAAAGGATTTGGAGACCGGCAGGGGAAACGAGGAAGATGGATGAGTTCCAGGTCCTGGCAAGGTATCCAGCTCTAAAGACAGGATGACTGACTTCACTGAGAGACAGGAAGGGAGCCCACTTTGAAGAGATGCTGAATCCAACTTGAGTTTGAGGGGGCTGAGGGGCATGTGGGTGAGATACTTGGCATAATGTTGGAAATATGCATCAGGAACTCAACAGAAAAGTCAGACACAAACTTTAGAATAATCAGCACGTGGGTTGTCATTGATGTCTTGGCAATGGTTAAGATCACAAAGGAAAAGAATTGTACATTGGAACGGGGCCAGTGACTGGTGGGAGCATACATCCAGGTTTGCCCGGGGTGGTCCTGGTTTACACCTGTTGTCCTAGCATCATTATTAACAGCAAGCTGTTTAATCTTAGGTGTTCCAGGTTTGACCATAAATTATACTGTCCTCTTATCAATGACATAACTCTGGGAACCATCAAAGAGTGAAAGAGACAGGGCTAGAAAATCAAAAGGTTGGAGGAAACCAGGAAGGAGAGCATCTTTAACCATGTGGGGAATAGTCTCTAATTAAATGTGTAAATTCCATACTATCAAATAAAAACCCCAACAAAACTTTTATTGGAACTTGATCATTTAAACTAAAGTCATCCTTTTTCAAAAAAAATAAGCATAAGAGATAAGCCATGAAAATTCCCAGACAGAAGCAAAAGGAGCAAGAACTAACTTCACCATGTTTTAAATTGATTATAAACCTGCAGCAATAAAAGAGTTTGGTACTGATGAAGGAACTGACAGAAACATCAATGAAACAGAATAAAGGGTATAAATGTAGAACCAAACACATATGGGAGTTTAATACATGGTAGACATGACATTTCTGATGGATGAAGCTAAGATATATTAATTATTAAATTATGTTGGGACAGCTGGCCAGCCATCTGGAAAAAAAAATAGGCTAGATTTCTACACATTACTCCCATTCCAGATGCATAAAGCATTAAACATTTTCAAAAGAAACCATAAATGTACTAGAAAAAAGCATGGATTTTTAAAAAATCACCCTGAGACTGATGCTGGGGTTAAGAAGACCTTAATAACCATGATACAAACCCCTAAATACATAAATACAAATTTGATGAATTTACCTCGATAAAAATTGGTATTTTCTCCTGGGCAAAAAGAACATGAATAAAGCAAAAAAAATCAAATCGCAACATAGGAAAATACTTGTAACATATGCGGTAGACCAATCTTTAGCTCTTATGAATCAGTAAGTAAAAGGCCAACAACCCAAGTTTTTTGAGGGAATAGAAGACACGTAAAGAAAAAATGACCGGGGGAGCGGAGCAAGATGGCCGAATAGGAACAGCTCCAGTTTCCAACTCCCAATGCAAGCGACACAGAAGACTGGTGATTTCTGCATTTTCAACTGAGCTTTGAGGAAGTAAGCGGCCATGTTGAGGAGGTACATGTGGCAACTTAGGGCAGTGTGTCCAAGAACCAACTGAAAACTGTGAGTTGTGTCCAGCCAAGAGCCTGCAAAAAGCAGAGGCCTTCAGTCCAACGCTCCACAAGGAATGGCGCACCTGCAATAACCATGACAGCTTGGAAGCAGTTCTTTCCCATTAAGCTTTGGATGAAGATCCAGCCTGGCCAACATCTTGACTGCAGTCCTGCAGAGGACCCCGGTAAACTACATTCGGAGCCTTCTGACCCACAGAAACTGAGGTAACAAATCTGAGTTGTTTTGAGCTGTTAAATGTGTTGTTGGTGATCAGAAACTGACATCCCAAAATAGGGTGCTTTGATATGCTGAATTGAAGAAGAAGCCTCAAGGTCTCTCTGAACTTCCTCTCTTTCCATGTTTCAATTCTCTCTCTCTCAAACCATGGCATGAAATTTCCCTGTCTGCCTAGTCTGGACCCATCAAAGAAGAAAACAATTACCTCTGGACCCTTCCCCAAGTTTTCATACACTGAACTAATATGCAGAGGGAGAAGGACTGAAGTCTGTCAGTACATTTGAAGAGAATTTTGTCACAAACCATATTCTGCTCTGTGTGCCCAACAGACTTTGTACTAGGCCACTGTATGTTCTTCAAGCCCATTGAATTCCCCAAAAATTGTTCCCTAGCCCCCCTAAAATCATCCACATTTTCCAATCTCCTTTTCCCCTAAGAAGTAGTAACGTATATAACCATCTGTACCCCATTGTGTGGTGGGGTCATTACTCTATGATCCCCCCCATACACGCTAATAAATTTGTATGCCATTAAACATAAGAAAAGATGCTTAATCTTATTCATAATTTTAATCACTTCCACTTCAGACTGGAAAAAATATACCACTTAATAACTGCTTTATTGACATACAATTCATATACCATAAATTCCCCCATTTAAAGTATATAATACAGTGAGTTTTCATATATTCACAGAGTTGTATAACCATCATAGTATTCACTCTGAGCCTCAGTAGGCCTGGGGTGATTCTGGGGTTGCTCTCATGGAATTGTTGTGAGAAATGATTGGAAATATGCATGTAGAAGATTTGGGACAGTGCCTGACCTATAGGAAGCCCTCAGCCAATAGGAGCAGTTATGGTTATTACCTAGAGGAGTCACATAGTAAATCAGGGGTGAAGCTGATGGTGGTACAAGACCCATCTTACCCACAGGGTTTTCTCCCCTTCCCCTGTCCTCTGGCTGCTTCTGCGTGGTGACTTGAGGAGGTGTAGGTGGGGAAAAGGCAATGACATCAATTGTTTGAAAAACCCTGAGATGGCTAATGATTGAATCAGTCATAACCACTTCCATCAGCTAACCCAGTTATTCTCAAAGTTAAGACTGAACACACTTACACACACTTCTACGAGTTTTTCCTATGTGTATATTTCATAAACATCTCAAAAATTTCATAAATATCTCATAAAATTAAAATGAAAAGTTGGGCAGAGAAAACAAGATTCAAGAAGACATTGCTTTCCAAAATAAGATACTAAACAAGAGATAACAATTTTCAAGATAGGTAGCGGATAACAAATTAATCAATTCATAAATCCTTCATGCACATTGAGACTATAAAAGGGATATAAAATTGAAAATTTCAAAGTGTTTCAGAAAACAGCCTTTGATATGCTAAGGTTCATGTCCTATTAAGGTTTGAGGTGGACACCACTTGCCCCTTACATCAGAGGACGCAATTTGTATACCCTGCAGCTGGGGATCAATCTGGACTGGTTTCTGGCACAACTCACCTACTTACCCAACACCAAAAATCAGCCATGCCATTCAAGAATCTGTTGGAAAACCTTCCTACAAAATTACAGAGGAAACCTACTTCAGCTCTCTGTACCAGTCAGCCTAAGTCCTTCATTCATAAAAAAAAGGAATCTCAAAGAAGTTAGATTTTTGAGGGGAACCAGAAATATGAAAGGGAAAGACCAAATAAAACAACTGAACCCTCCCGGGAACCAGAAAATTCAAGGAATAGAAGAAAACTTAAAAATTCTAAATCAGTATCCTCAGAAAGATTTAAGAGGATTTTGCTTTCACAAAATATGAATGCTCCTATGAAAAGAAAGCATCAGGAAAAAGGAAGAGTACATGGATATTTAAAACATAATTGCCAAAATGAAATTATTCAACAGACAGGTGGAATATTAACATAGACATGGCCAAGGCTGAATTGGTGATCTGCAAAACAAAGCCAAGGAAATCTCAAAGAACTTCAAACCAAGTGAGAAAGATAAAGTTTTGTAATTGAAATGTGGGTTAGTTGCCCACTGCATGCAGAGTCCAATTAAAAAGAGCAAGGTCTGATATGAAGCAAGTATATTTACTCTAAAGTTAGCTTGGGGAAGAGGCACAAATATCCTGCCTTAGTGCCCCACTTTTAGAGCAGAAAGGAGACACTTTCATAAGGTAGGGGAGAGAATGAGCAAGGGCAGGGGCCCCTTATCTACTGGGCAGTTGAGCTGGTGCTTTCCAAGTTGTAAAGTGGCCAAGTGGGCATGCTTTCAACATGCCTTCCTGAGGCAAGCCCCTGGAGGTGAGAGTTCTGTGGGAGCATGTGTTGGTCTGCAAATCAACTGTCAACTCTCAAGGAGAGGTCTATCTCGGGGCACACAGATGAACTTGCCCTGTAGGGAATATCTGGTGAGGGGGAGGTGAAGGTTATATTTGCATTTCTAAAGAGCTAAGAAGTGGGAAGTGGGGGGGAAGAAGAAAAGAAATAAAAGAAGAGAGAGAGGGAAAAATTAATTAAACCACCTCTTAGAAAAATGAGAGTACTTAGTTACAGTTTGAAAAGAAAGTCGAAAAAGACAAAGAAGACCAATCCAGGGGGGTCCAACATCTGCTTAGTAGGAGTTCAAAAGAGAGACAATGAGATTATACCTGGTTCGAAAGAGAGAGAAGAGAAATTTGCATGAAGAAATAATGATAGGATAAACAAACATAAGAATTTTCTGAGCTAAAGACTCAAGTCTTTAGATTGGGATAGGTCTACAGGCTCCCAAGCAGGTGAACTGCGGGAAAAGTGACATTTACACACATTCTGGTGAGATTTCAGAACTCCAAAGATAAAAATTCCAACCCTTCTCAGAGAGGGAAAAACAAGTCATCCATGAAGAAGTACTAAGATGGCATCAGACTTCTCATCTTCATTACAAGCTATCAGAAGACAATCGAGCAAATTCTTTAACATTCTAATGACATGAGTCATTCTGTACCTACCCATGCCAGTTATTGATTTATGGCCTCTTGACTCCAAATTCTCCCTTTTTTTTTTTGCTCTGTGAAAATGGATCTGGATCTTGTAAGTATTTTCCCTTGCCTGGTTTCACTAAAACACTGCCAGTAGAGAGCCCTGAAGAGACATCTCTGGGGAAAAGAGATTTATTTGCTTGCTGATTCTGGAATGCTCCCTTGGTGGGCTCCTATAGCACAGGCAGCTTCTTCAGCACCAAGCTGAAACTGCCTTTGCAAAAATTATAGCTGAGAAAATTATGACAGTGAGAGAGATCTGACCTAGCCAACTCCATCTTGTTTCTAACCTTCAAGCTACCCTTGTTCATTCCTGGGCGTAGGCTGAACTAACTTTAGGAAAAACTTATTTAATAGTTTGAAACAAAGATGTTAACAGTCCTTTTGCAAAACAAACTCCCTTTCTGCCTGGAGACTAGACTGTCTTTGCAGGACTAACAAATTAGTCACAAGATTAGAAATTATGGCTTAGGAGTTATGCAGCTAGAGGCTGCAAGATTCTGCTCCTGGGGATACCAACACTATTATAAAACCTAAGACGACTGCTTGAGATATTTTACAGACCCTAATCAATCTGCTGGCACCACCCTAGATAGATAAACTGGTTCATTTGGTCTTATGGCCCCAACTCAAGAACTGACTCAGCACAAGAGGACAGCTTCGACTCCCTGTGATTTCATCTCTGACACAACAAATCAGCACTCCTGACTCACTGGTCCCCTACCCACCAAATTATCCTTAAAAACCCCCGATCCCTGTTCTTCCATACAGCATGATCTGTGTGAATTAAACTCTTTCTCTATTGCAATTCCCCTGTCTTGATAAATTGGCTCTGTTTAGGCAGTGGGCAAAGTGAACTGGTTGGGCAGTTACAAAGCTGAGATCTCCAGTAGCCAAGTCCTGTAGTACAGGGCTGGCAGCAGCAGACTGGAAGTCTGTTCCCCTGTAATCATCCTCTGAGCAGTTTTGTAGTGCAGTGCATCTGGTGAGACACCTCCCCATGACCAGCTTTCCATAGCACCTTAGAAGATCAATTTCCAACTGGCATGGTACCACAATGATTCCCCTGCTATGCAGTGAGCCATGGCTATGTCCTCTCCAACAAGACCTGGATCTCAGCTCTGGGAAAAGGAGGAGGGGAGGAGGGGAGCTCTTTCTGGGTGCTCTGTCTCAGCACAGGGGTAGAATGGATCCTTGTATCTGTCATTCCTACATTTTTTAGAGTTCTCTTTCCTTTTTACTTGACAATTCCTCATTACTCCAATTCTCTGTTAAAGTTTATAATTCTTTATATTACTTTTCCTCTTCAAATTACTCTGTAATTTCTGTCTCCTGATTGGACCAGACTGATACACTAGACTTTAGGGGTCCAGATAAACATGAATCATGTATGAGAGCAAAATAAAGGCATTTTCAGAAATCTAACAATGCAGAAAATTATTCAATAATTTCCAGTAATTATTTGACCATAGAAAATAAGTATATATGTCATGAACTAGGAAATTGTGGAGGTTGCTCCGACTAGTCTTGTGTCATTTGGGCTACTTGGAAAAAAGTTGACAAAGACCCCGTCAGTCTCCAGAAAGGAAAAAGTAACTCTTCTTGCACTAGTGGAAATTGCAACCCATTAGAACTAATAATTGCTAACCTACTAGATCCCCGCTGGAAAACAGGGGAATATGTAACCCTAGGAATTGATGGGACCAGTCTTGATCCCAGAGTCTGTATCTTGATATGAGGAGAAGTCCAAAAATGCTCTCCCCAGTCAGTGTTTCAAACTTTCTATGATGAACTAAATGTGCTGGTACCAGAAATTCCAGGAAAAACTAGAAACTTGTTTTTGCAAATAGTCAAGCATATAGCTCAGTCTCTTAACGTCACTTCATGTTTTGTTTGTGGAGGAACTGTAATGGGTGATCAGTGGCCATGGGAAGCCTGAGAATTAGTGCCTACAGACCCAGTTCCCAATGAATTCCTGGCCCAAAAGAATCATCCCGATAACTTCTGGGTCCTAAAAGGCCTCAATTATTGGGCAGTATTGCATAGTTAGAGAAGAAAAAGAATTTACCCACCCTGTAAGACGGCTCAGTTGTCGTGGACATAAACTGTATAATAGTACTACTAAAACAGCCATCTGGTGGAGTTCAAACTACACTGAAAAGAATCCATTTAACAAATTTCCAAAGTTGCTGACCATGTGGACCCACCTGGAGTCCCATCGGGATTGGATGGCTCCCACTGGATTATACTGGATATGTGGGCATAGAGCTATTAAACCATCTTTCTTCCTACTGCCCATAAAAACAGGTGAACTTCTAGGCTTCCCTGTCTACACTTCCTGCAAAAGGAGAAGCATAGCCATAGGTAGTTGGAAAGACGATGAATGGCCCCCTGAAAGAATTATACAATACTATGGGCCTGCTACTTGGGGACAAGATGGCTTGTGGGGATGCTAGACCCCCATTTACATGCTCAACCGAATCCTACGTTTGTAAGCTGTCTTAGAAATCATCACTAATAAAACCGGCCAAGCCTTGACTTTACTGGCCTGACAAGAACCTCAGATGAGAAATGCTATCTATCAAACTAGATTGGCTCTCGACTACTTGCTAGCAGTGGAAGGAGGAGTCTGCGGAAAATTTAACCTTACTAATTGCTGCCTACACATAGATGATCAAGGGCAAGTAGTCTAAGACATAGTTAGAGACATAACAAAGCTCACGCATGTGCCCATGCAAGTGTGGCACGGATTTGATCCTGGAGCCACGTTTGGAAAATGATTCCCAGAGATAAGAGGATTTAAAACTCTTTTAATAGGAATTATGGTAGTAATAGGAACCTGCCTGCTACTCCCTTGTTTACTACCTGTACTCCTTCAAATGATTAAAAAGCTTTGTTGCTACCTTAGTTCACCAAAATGCTTCAGCACAAGTGTACTATATGAATCACTATCGATCTGTCTTAAAAGGAAGACATAGGGCCGGGCGCGGTGGCTCACGCCTGTAATCCCAGCACTTTGGGAGGCCGAGGCGGGCAGATCACAAGGTCAGGAGATCGAGACCACGGTGAAACCCCATCTCTACTAAAAATACAAAAAAAAAATTTAGCCGGGCGTGGTGGCGGGCGCCTGTAGTCCCAGCTACTCAGGAGGCTGAGGCAGGAGAATGGCGTGAACCCGGGAGGCGGAGCTTGCAGTGACCTGAGATCGCGCCACTGCACTCCAGCCTGGGGAACAGAGCGAGACTCCATCTCAAAAAAAAAAAAAGAAGAAGACATAGGTAGTGATGATGAAAGTGAGAACTCCCACCACTAACTAGAGAGTGAGGCTCTCAAAGTGGGGAATGAGAGAGGAGACCACTCCTCGTATTCTCTTATACTTAATTTCTTGTTTGCTAAAAAAGTAGAAGTTAAAAGAATAGGCAGAAGTGAAATTCATAGACAGCCCCGTGCCACATTTCAGGCCTGGTAGTTAAAATTCAATCCCTGACCTCACCTCTTGTATTATCTATAGATTCTAGACACTGTATGAGGAAGCACTGTGAAACTCCCTGTTCTGTTCTGTTTCGTTCTGATTACTGGTACATGTGTGCAGCCCCCAGTCACATACCCCTCGCTTGCTCAATTGATCACAACCCCCCACCTTCATGCAGCCCCTTTAGAGTTGAGAACCCTTAAAAGGGACAGGAATTACTTATTTGGGGAGCTCGGTTTCTAGGACGTGAGTCTGCCGATGCTGCCAGCTGAATAAAGTTCTTTCCTTCCACAATCTAGTGTCTGAGGGATTTTGTCTATGACTCCTCCTGCTACATTTCTCCATAGCCTTAAACAACAACAACAAAAAAAACATGCAAGAAAAAATAATACATGTTTTCTGGGAAAAAAGGAAATAACTAGAAGAACCCAGTGAAAAGAAAATTTAGCACAATTTCGCAGTCTTACAAAGCAACTTAGGAAGCAACTGATCCAAATTAAAACAAAAGATCACCAGGTTCTGTGAAGGTCTTCAAAAACAAGACGGTTCTATTTATGATTAAGAAACTGGAAGCTCTTGAAGACATGCTTTTTTGGTCAACAAAAACAAAAAAAGAAAGACAATTAGAAACTCCAGGGAAAAAAAAACTGTACAGAAAAATCACTTCATATATAATATAAACTAAATTGTGGGGGGAAAAATTGAGTAATGATCACAATGAGACAGAGTAGAGACAGGGCTTGGCTTCAGCTCACCCCCATTAGAGGCTTCTTTCGTGCATTCCCACTGATCACAAAGCCCACACCACTACCTCACTAATAGTCCTTTTACATTAAAAATTCCAGAAACTGGCCTTAGGAGACAACAAAGGTTGCAGTGTCCCACCTCAGGAAGTCAGACTGAGCCATTTTTTCACAGCTTTTTTGGGAAAGGACAGACCACCAGGTGGCCCATGAGACCCGTTACTCAAGATAACCATCTGCAACCAGATAATGCTGACCTGCATACCCTACCCATCATGTGCTTTGCCCCGCTCAGCCCGCATATTCCACCCCCATGTCAATTCTGGAGCTTTGCCTAATCAAAAAAAAGCCATAGCATGTCTTTTTGGAGAGTCAGTCAGGGAATTCTCTCTCTTTTGAGCTGTCTCCCTTATGTCTGAGCATAAGCTCCCATGAAGCCTTGTCTAGGAAAAGTCTTTTGGCTTCATGTCGATTTCTATTATATTGAGACCCCAAGAACCCACAGTTGGTAATAACAGTGTAAAGAAAAAATAATACATTTGACTTGAGACATTCTTTTGTTTGGTATAGAATGCCATTTCCTTCTCTAAATCTTCATTCTTTTAGTTGGTTTTACTGGGATTAATAGTTATATAATTATATTACAAATGAAATTTATTGCGTTTCAACTTTTTTTTTTTGAGACAGGGTCTCACTGCACTGCCCAGGGTGAAGGGCAGTGGCATGATCATAGCTTACTGCAGACTCGCACTCCCACACTCAAGCAATCCTCCCACCTCAGCCTCTCCAGTAGCTGGGACCACAGGCATGTGCTACCACACCCAGATAATTTTTGTAGTTTTTGTAGAGACAGAGTCTCACTGTGTTGCCCAGGCTGATCTCAAACTCCTGGGCTCAAGCAGTCCTCTCGCCTCAGCCTTCCAAAGTGCTGGGATTACAGAAATGAGCCACAAATTCAACCTTTATAATCTACGTACAAAGTAGAAAGTCTGATTGCAACTGTGCAAATGTACATGGAACTAACAAATGTAAACTTTGAGGATATGAAAAAATATAATGACTGACCAAAGCTCAGAGGGAACAAGGGTGAAGGAAGTGGAGGAAAGCCAGGACATCCTACGTTTCTTATTTTACGCATTAGGGAATTAACCCTTTTCCCATTTGCCCTGAGAATACTCGGCGGTGGGAATTGCAGCCACACGTTTACCCTGAGATAACTTTGCCACACAATATCTTATTATTATTTTCACATTGGTCTAGTATATTGACTTTGGAAACAAAAGACATCACTCTATTTATAGTACTCTGTTTTTAGTGGTGGTATTTCCATTAATAACAACAAAATATAGTAATTCTTGATCGCTGAAAATGTCAAATGCTAGAATTCTCAAACAGTTGTTGGCCCTTAAAGATTCATTTGATGACTCCGACTTTTCTGATATAGATGATTCTGATTATTAAGAAGATTCTGATGTTGGTTGTATTTAGAAATAACTCAAAGAACAGTGTCGATATTTTATTTTCACATCGAAAATCAGTCAGATTTGCTTCAGCTTGAAGACAGTGTTTTTATTAAATGAGTGCTGGTAGCGAGCTGCACTTCTTTTCTCTAAATGGGAAAATTAATAAATACTGTCTAAAGTTGATGACTCAAGAAATAAATGTATCCCTGTATATAAATGTGTGTGTATTTTTAAAACTATGGTAGTAGCCAAAATGATTAAAAGAGATAGTGGTAATTCAGGAAACTTTTACTTTTTTTTTTTGTTTTTTCCTGAGACAAAATCTTGCTCTGTTGCCCAGGCTGGAGTGCAGTGGCACAATCTCAGCTCACTGCAACTTCTGCCTCCTGAGTTCAAGCGATTCTCCTGCCTCAGGCTCCCGAGTGGCTGGGATTACATGTGCGTACCACCATACCAGGCTAATTTTTGTATTTTTAGTAGAGACGGGGTTTCACCATGTTGGCCAGGTTGGTCTCGAACTCCTGACCTCGTGATCCACCCACCTCAGCATCCCAAAGTACTGGGATTACAGGCATGAGCCACCATGCCTGGGCTACTGTTCTTTTTATACCTCTTTGATATTTGATATAAGTATGTACTTGTATTTCTTGAAAAATAAAGATAAATAACTAAATGAATAAACAAATATTTTAAAAGTAAAATGTGTTGATATGGAAAGCTGCTCAATATATATTAACTAAAGAAAAAAGTAGGGTTCAAAAGTGTGTTAAAAGCATAACAGGAAAGTTAACATGTATGCATATGTTTATTGATGCACAGAAAGTTTGTAGAAGAGTACATTAAAAGTTATAAATGATTTTTATAGTTGGGAAGTAGCAATGATTATAAAACAGAAGTGGGGAGAGTGGAGAAGAATGAGACCTTCAATTTTCAATGTATACCCTTCTATATTATTTGCATTTTTCAGCATGAGTATATATTATACTTTTTTAGGTTTTTAATAAAGTTTTTGGTTCAAACAAATTCTTAATAAATCTCTTTTAAAAGGTGAAATGCTTACCATGAAGAATTAAGCCATGATGGGAGAACTGTAAGATATAACAAGAACTTTAAAAGATATACTAGGGCTAAGGGAGAGTACCAAGAAAGAGTAATCCTGGAAGAGGCTGAGGCTCAGACCACAGTGGAGAAGGTACAACTGCGGACCAGTAAATGGCAGAATAGTTTGCTGGGTTGCCTGCACCGGAGCTGGTCCACAGTCACCAGGCAGACAGGAAGCAGTCCTTTTAGAAAGCAAGTAAGGCCAGCTGGTGGAGGGCTCACAGAGGGAGCTGGGGAACCACTGTGGGTAGGAGGCCTGGAGTGCACAATGGCTGTGTTGGGAGGGTTGTGGGAAGGTGATCTCCAAGGTAGGCCAGGTCACAAGGTTGCCAAAGGGCCACGGGTTCTGGGCTGACGTCTAAGACAAAGCACCAGCAAATGTCATCACACCAACCCCATCATCAACTGTGCAGCAGCGGAAAGTGGCCAGGAGATTCTTTCTTCTACAATGTCCCTCCAGTGTCCTCTAATAAGAAAGCCTAACAGTACTCACTGCAAAGAAATGAGTACAGGAATTCCACCCATTACAGCACATATGGTAGACACTGAAAGTTGCAGGGTGAATTTGGGATTGTAGGGCCTGTATATTCATAATTAACATGGCTTTCATGGCAGAGGCAAGTCAGACTGGAAGAGACGAACGGTGATCAGAGTACAGTCACCTGCAAATAGCCCTGCTCAGCTCCCAGAGGAGGTGCTTGACTGTGAGGGTGATGAGGGAATCTGAGAGAGTATTTTGAACTTCAAATCAGGAGCAACAGAGAACACATTCCCTACAATGGCAGGGTGGCATAGGCAGCCCACTGCTTCCTCCCTCCTGGACCTTTCTTGGTATTACTTCTATGTATAGAATTTGATGGGCAACAAAATATAAGAATTACAAGACACTTGATCATGAGCTTTGCCATGCTGCAGCCTCTGGCACAGCCATAGCTGCACAGTCATCACAGCCAACTCCAATTCTCTCTCTGCAATCTGCTCACGTCACATAGAGGGTGTTTTCCTTCATTTGTCCTAAAATTCCTATCATTCCCTTTGGGTTGTCTGCAAATAGATCTTCATTATGTCCTTAATTACACTCTTACAATAGCTGATATAGATACAGCTGATAGCCTGTCATTCCTTTGAGAAACATCCATTTATCGTTAGAAATTTGGCAATGATGGCATTTCTTCCACCTATTCACTTCTCCCATTTGTAAGTAGGGAGATCATATAATTCATCACCCAAGCAGGACACTTAGGGGAGTGAAATGAGGAGCTAAAAATAATTAACAATCGCTAGTCAATCAGCAAGCATTAACCAGGACTGTCTGCGCAAACCAAAACATATGGTCATTCTTCTCAAACATCTGTAGAATTTCTTTCATGGAGATAGCTCCGTGTACAAAAAGGGAAATTGCTTTTAAAACTCACCAAATTCTTTATTACGTGGCTTACAAACACACAGAGAATAGGTGTCAGTAAAAATATGGGAAGATAAATACAGCCACATTTAAATGGGTATTTGAATCATTATAATGTATACCTCCTCTAACCCCACAGGCAGGCAAGATAATTCGCATTTGAATTCATCTGCTTTTCCAATCAGGGTAAGAAATCTTCCTTTTTCCAAGCACAAAAGCAGAAATACCTCTCTCTGGTGGGACTTGATTATTATGATACAATGATGTCCTTTAATTTTTTCTTTTTTTACTAGTTCTAGACCCATAACAGAACAAACTAAAATGAATATTTCAGTAAGAAATAGTGGTAGCTGCTATAATTTTGGTGGTTTTTCTGGGTCAGAATACTTCCAGCTTGCATGAATCACAGAGCTGAATGAGCAAAATAAAATAATAAGCAATTCCATCTGAATTTAAGAAGAATAATCCAATAGCACCTCAATATGTGGATGCATTGAAGACTTTTCTCAGCTTCTCAACCCTGAGAGGTCTTGAGAAGTTGTTATTTGGCTTTCCAGGAGCAGTAACTAGCTACAGAGCATGTTCTCAAATTCCACTCTGTGCTGGAGTTCAGACTGGCCCCCTCACTACCTGTGGTCAGTGGAGCAGACAGCTTGTGTACCCACCTGGCAGTCAGGCCTTTTCTACCCTTCTGGGTTGTATGTCTTCAGGGCTATAAGGAGAGCTGTGGCCCAAGGATCTGGTTAGAAACTCTAGCTCTTCATAAACTTCCCTCAATCCTACGGTGACTCTAGTGAAGTACATGGGAAAGAAGTAGAAGGGTGTAGAACATCCTGACCTTTTTGGTTTCTTGTTTGTTTTTTGTTGGGGAAGGGGGTGGTGATGTCACAGATAGTTTTTCATATTTGAAAGATTCATGTCAGAGAAGTCATCAGACATTTTCTGGATGGTTCTTTATTGCCAGCAAGCTTAAAATGTTTTTGTTTTTGTTTTTCTTAATTCTACTACCTCTTCCTATTCCCTTTCTTAGATATCGTCCAAATTGTTTGGACGAACGGAGGTAAGATGGTGCACTTCCGGGTTCTTCATCCCCCCTCCCAACTTTTCCTGCGCGCGCGAAAATGCAGCCGGCGACCCGGGAAGGTGCAGACCAACTGGGCATGCACCAGGTGACGTCAATCCGAAGAGACCAAGATTTACCTGGTCGCACCTGCGGAACGCCCCCGACACGCCTGTGCCCCGCCTATTGTCCTCCCACTCCTAGAAAAGCCGCTCTCCGCCAGTGAGCCACGCGGTCTTCCTCCAGCCCCACTGAAGTCGGGATGCAGGAACCCTGCCTGAGAGCCCCACGAGGGGGGGACTCTGTCGGCCTTCTTTGCCGGAGGCCGACAGACTTCTTCCCCGGAGGCCGACAGACTTCTTCCCCACACCTTAGGTTACCAAAATAAACTTGCAGTTTTGCTCCTACACTTGCCTACCCGCTGGTTCTTTTGTGCCCGCTCGGCTGGTCTTAGAAAAACAAATCACAAATCTCTTAGTTTCCAAGGAGTCATATTGGTCGTTGATGCTTGGAAGATCCTGTGATGGAGATCCTGTCCAGCGGCTGTTAAACCACAGCGTCCATCGAAAGAGAAGCCCTCCCATGTCCTAAAGGCTTTGTGAACCCTCAGATATTCCTTTAGTGTTTTTGTAAAGGCATGGTATCTGTTCCACGAAGGAGGCTGTGACTCTACTAAGAAGTCAAGGCACTTGGTTGAAATTTGTGCTGACTCACTCTCATTTGATAAAAGAGACAATGACTTGTTCCCAGGGCAATCCTCCCCCAGTTGGAAATCCAAGAAATGAAGCATCGATAATTTAAAACAGTGTTATAAGTATTTACAGAACACAAGTCCTCTAAGATGCTTCCCCAGTCATTGTATCATTGTTTGTGCTTCTATAACAAAATACCACAGACTGGGTAAGTTATAAATAATGGAAATTTATTTCTCACAGTTCTGAAGGCTGGGAAGTCCATGCTCAGGGTAATGGTAGATTTGCTGTCTGGTGAGGTCTGCTCTCTTGCTTCCAAGATGGCACTCTGTTGCTGCATCCTGAGGAGGGGATAAACGCTGTGTCTTCACATGACAGAAAGGCAAAAAGGACACTCCCTTCAACCTCAAACCCTTTTGTGAGGGTTCTAATCCCACTCATGAGGGCAGAGCCTTCATGACTTCATCAACTCAGAAAGGCCACACTTCTTAACATTGTTGTATTGGGAATTAAGTTTCAGCTTGAATTTTGGAGGGCAACCACCCTTCATACCACCGCAGTTATATATGTTTGAGAAATTCTACTCACTGCAACCACCTCTGGGAAGTTTATAATGTAGGTCATATAATAAATGCTCTGAGAAATCCTGCAATTAAAAAAAAAATCTTTTTGTGGTTAACCCAACATATCTAAAATGTATTTTACCACTGAATCCTTGTTTTGTATATCACTCATTAACATCCCAGAAGACATTTTTGGAAGTGTTTTTAAAAAAAACTGAAGGAAGAAAGAGAGTGAAGGAAGATATTCATATCATAGAAAAATGGTATGGAAAGTATTTTTCTTCATGAAAAGAATTCATACAATACCATCTTTGTGGGAAGCAGAAACGGTGTCCTGCTAGAAGAATCAATTTTTAAAACGTGTCCCTTCCTTGCACTGACAGACCCATACCAGAGCAAATAACTTTGCCAAGGATGCTGGCTAGGGGTTTCAGCCCCACTTTCATCCCCTTGGCCAAACATCTTTGTGCAGGGAACACACACCATTGTGCACGGAGGCCCTACTTGATCCCATGCAAATCTGTGACACATTCATTGTTCTTCCCGTCACCAAACACAAGGAGACTAGGAGCGCCCATCACAGTGAAACCCTCACCTCTGTCCAGATCGCAATCATTTTATCAGAACATCTTAAGACTTAGGCATAAAGGAAAATCCAGGCTTACACAGGAACTGGTATGAACATGAAAATTTCCTGATCTGCTTTTGAAGCACCTAACATAGATGATGTTTGCTTAACAGCTCTTCTCAGCCCTCACATGTACCCCCCTTTTCTCAGACATTTGCTCTTCAAAGCAACTCACACACCTCTCTCTGTCTCTTTGGGAGAGCTGTGCCACTCAAGCACCTTGGGATATGCTGGCGGAGCATGCCACATACTCCCTCCTCCACAGCACAGAATTATAGTTCAGGACCTAGATGGCGACCTTTGCCTTGGCCATGTGGTCTACACATTCCATCAGAAGTACCTTTTTTAATGTGTGAAATGTGTTATTTGTGGGTGGCTGCACATCCTCTTTTGCCAGTTGCTTGGCTCTTTGAGATCGGTATCTCAGCGGTTCAGATGAGCTGGTCCCATAAATCACAGAGAAGAGAAGGGTTAGAGGATAGAAAGAAATAAGGCATGTGGCATATGGAATTTGTCCAGAACCACTCAGATGCCTGCTAGTTATAGTGTTGGAGCTCACTCTCTCATATCTATGAGATTAATTTACCCTTCTGTTATTGTTATTATTTGTTCTGGAAAATTTTCATTTTACTAGAACATCTGGCACTATAGTTTCACACCCTGGGGTTTCCTGGAAACACTCTCAGGGAGGAGTTAGAACCTTTGCTACTGGAACTCGCCTGGGCCTGAAATGTGGTGAGCTGTAATCTCAGCCCACGTTACGTTCTCTCCCTTATTTCCTTTGCAAAACATCATTACAATCAGTCCCACTGTTTTTCAGTGAGAGGTGCTGGCACCAAGCCCAGAGACGGCTGCCCAGGCCTTGTCCTGCCAGGAGTGGAGATAACATGGGCCTGATACAAAGCCCTCTGACCACACCTCTGGGTAGCTCCTACCCTGAAGCACAGCCTGGCCTCCCGGATGAGGTCAGAGTGCCAAGCCCAAGCAGGCTGGGTGTGCACCAGGTCCCACCCTGGGATCCTGGTCCTAGTCACATTGTTAACCATGAGCCCTACCTGCCTGTCCTCCCAATTTCTATAGGAGAGCCACAGGGCCCCTTTCAGTTTTGAAAGGCCCTGATGAAATGAAGAATGTGACTCGAGAGTCTCTGGAAGGGCCCCGTCTCCCTTCCCTCTTCTCATGGAGTCTCTCCCTCTCCTTTCTGTCCTTGCCTCAGCTATGTCGTCTGTTGCAACTGTTTGCAGAAATTCTCTTCCTCAGCATCTTTAGAGGCTGGCTCCTTGGCCTAAGACTGCAGTGTCAATGTCAACTTTCCTAAGAAGGTTTCCTTCTCTGACCCCCCCAGGTGAAAAGGGCCACTGAGCAGCTCAAGCACTTCAGTCCTTTAATTATCTACGTGGCACTAATCACTCTCTTAGAGTGTGCTCCTAGGTTTGCCTCTTGGATTTCTACCTGACCTTACCTGCTAGAGGGGGAGTCTGTCTTGTTCACCTAGAATAAATGCCTTGCACTGTGAAAGGAAAATAAATCTTGAGACCCCAAACTCACTAAGCCAAAGGGAAAAGTCAAGCTGAGAACTGCTTAGGGCAAACCTACCTCACGTTCTATTCCTAAAAAGATAGCTACTAAATTTAAAAAAATAAAATAAAAAAGCTACATACCTTCCTCACAAGGAATTTCCTTGTGGACAAAGGACAGACAGAACTCAAAGGCATCCGTCTTCTCACCGAGATAAATGCATATCTGACTGCCTCCTTTGGAGAGGCTAATCAGAACCTCAAAAGAATGCAACCATTTGTCTCTTACCTACCTATGACCTAGAAGCCCCCTCCCCGATTTGAGTTGTCTCACCTTTCTGGACAGAACCAATGTACTTCCTACACATATCGATTGATGTCTTATGTCTCCCTAAAATGTATAAAACCAAGCTGTGCCCCAACCACCTTGGGCACATGTCATTAGGACCTCCTGAGGCTGTGCCATGGGCATGCGTCCTTAACTTTGGCAAAATAAACTTCCTAAATTGACTGAGACGTCTCTCTGATATTTGGGGTTCACACCACATAGAAGGTGCTGAATTAACATTTGTTAAAAACATACTGGCCCGACTCCTTACTAGTGTGATCTTGGGAAAGTTACTTAACATTTGTGTCTCAGCTTCTTATCTTAAAAATAGAACTAATTATAGTGCCTAATTCCTGGGATTGTTGAGATAATTGGACAAAGTAATTCTTGTGCCATCCGTAGCAGAGTGCCTGCACAAAGTGAGCCGCTCAACAAGTATTAGCTATTATCATTAGCAACATGTTAACCCATTTGCACTTGGTCACCTCCCAGTGCTCACTAGTTTCCAGCTTAGCTGGTCCTGAAGGAGTGGAGAGGAGAACAGAGCACGGGGAAGGCCAGGCCTTTGAAGGCACTGCAGGGAAGTGCAGAAGAAAGAAGTGCACCAGAAAGGAATGCCTCCTATTTCTCAAATAAGGACTACTCCTTTCAAAAGGGTTCTTTCTTTCCCCCTTTTCCTTCTCCCCCTAGTCCCTGCCAATGCCACACAACTGAACCTGGCCCTACACTTGTTAAAAGCAGCAGGGGCCAAAGGTCAGCGACATTCTATAGTCACGTGGCTCAGCCCTCCAGCTGGGCTGGGGAGGAGTGACTATACTTCCTAGCTGTGTCACTTAAAAGTAGGGCAAAGATGTCTGATAAGTCACATGATTCAACCTCAGCTATGACAGGAAGAAGAGGAAGGTCAGCTGGCTTCAGTTGTAACCATGGTCCAATATGGGCTCAAACCCATGACATGGTTCATATGTCCTGCACCAGGCACACAAGGCCATTTTGCCTGAGGATTTGGCATTTACTAGGATATGGTTTATGCAGCTACCCAGATGGAATAAAGAGACTGATTTTCACAAGGAAGAGAGACCCTGTGCTCTTCTAGAGCAGAGACTATCTCTTGATCATAGCTTCCCTCTGCCCACAGCCCACCCCAACAGAGTAGGCACTGCCAGCTCCTCGTCTTCCCAAACCAGCCCATTGCTTTTAGCCTCCCACCAAGATCATGTGGATGTTCTCAAACGCTGATCCACAGACACCACCTGGTGTGTCAAGGACCAGGTTGTGTCATCTCATGGCCACTGACACTGAGCTCTCCCTCTTTATTACCACCCAGGCAGGTGTGGGGCTTAGTAATGATGCAGTCTCTTTGGGTCAGTCTGGTATCTCCATCAAGTTGTGAATATCTTACTTTGTCCACATTGTGATGTTTCCTGCCCTGGAAAAGATAAATCCCGGCTGGGCAAACATCTGTCTACCTAACAACAGAGAGAGGGGGAGGCTGCAGACTTCAAGAAGTTCTTGGCAGCTCGGCCCTGCAGAAGACACAGAGGCTTGACAGCTCTTAGTTTAGGTTCCTCCATAAACCAACCCTGAGACCAGGATTTGGGTGCAAGTGTTTCTATGGAGGTGACCAGAATGCGCAATGACTGAGCTGGAAACTGAGATAGGGAAAGGAGGTCAGCCAATTAAGGGGCATAAATCAGAAATTTACAATTGCACATAACCAGGGCTCAGTCCTACTGGGACCCTCTTAGGGACTGTGCAGAACACACCTCAGAATTGATCACTGTGTCCCTTATTTGGCTGAGCAAGGCTCCTGGAATATTGATTCCCCAGCACTTCAAGTCTGCTTCCAGGAAGCACAGCCAGAGAATATTCTCATCCAGGGAGCCGAGGAAGCCATTGTGCCTGTACAGGAGCTATCTGTGAATGATGTCCACGATAGACTAAGGGGACTTGGGCCAGGCCCCAACAACTCCTGCTACATCTAATGACAGATAATGAGCTTGTTACAACAGTGTCCCATGGGTAGAGGTGTTTTGGAATATCTCGGATTTTTCTTAACTTCCTAGAAACCCTCTCAAAAAGTCCTTAAATAGACACAGTTACATAAAAGAGCCTCTTTATGATTTCTTTGAAAGAATGATTCATATGCATGAAACAAAGCCTTCCCCACTTGTGGCTTGGGTTTTGCCCTTCCTGGAATCTTAATCCAGGACTCCAAAGCTCTGAGAAGGAAGTTTGGACACTGGGAGGAGGTCAGATCTCACCATTTTTCCATGGAGACCAAGCAGGAAAAGAGAGCAGTCTGTTTTACAGTGCTTTGAAGTTCAGATGAAAAGCCCAGCAGGGAGGCACACACACCCTTCCCCAAAGTATGGGTGTGTGGTGGAGAGTTCAGGAACTAGTGGAATAAACTGAATTCTACTGAGAAAATATGATCTCTCCCCCCAGGTGCCCCTCCACCACCCATCTAGACATGCCTACTTTCAAAAGCCCTGGGCAGAACAGGCTTACTTTGAACAACAGAACCATATCAGGGAAAATTTCCTGGAATTCAGACATGGAAAAAACTCACCCAACTACCATGTGATACCTTGATCCATGGAGCTCCCACTCCCCTCAGGCACTGTTAACCCCTATAGGGCCTTCGGATAATATCCTCATTCAACTAAATGTCACATTGGTCTTGCCAACAAAGAGGAATTTTCCACATGCTTTGTTGCCTCCGTTACATTCTTGAAAATGGCAGGTGATTCTGGATGGAAGGTTCCAAGAAGGAAGAAAAGTCTCCTTATTCCTGAGCTACAACCCACATTGAAGGTCCACCATTGACTAAAAATATGGGAGTAGGTCAAGAGGTTTTCTGCAACTACAGCTTTAGAATAAAAATTGCTCATAAACAGTTCACCCAGGTGATGGTGAAAGGGTCACAAGGTAGACAAGGAAGTCAGGGTCCTGTCCTATATTCTTGTTGACTCTCTTACTAATTTTGTGGCCTTGGATGAATCATTTGACCTATCAAGACCTGTAAATTGATGGGTCAGTTAGGAATAAATACAGTCAGCTCTTAGAACACTGCCCCGTACCTAGAACAGAACTTCAGCAACTACAACTGTGCCATAGCCCCTAGAAGAGTACCTTGCCTACAATATTTGGTGATTGAATGAGTGAATGTGGTAAATGTGTCTACTGCTCTGACTCCTATACCCAGGGCAGACATTACTAATCAATTTGTTATTGTTGTTCATGCAAAAAGTAGATGCAGTGTCAGAATTCTGCTCAGCATAACTCTCTAGACAGGCACAACCAATCTATTAGAGATCACATGTGAAATGATATCTATTTGCCATTCCTGAATGAGCTCTAGGATTTTTCCACATTCAACTTTTCTAGTAAGGGAAATACTAAAAGATAGATGGATTGTCACTCAGAGAAAATAAAACACAATTGAATATTTTGATCTTATTTACATAAGAATTGATATTTCTTCATCCTGACTAGTGCAGGAAATGCATTTGTTCAGTGAAGACGCCATAATGTCAGGCTACTTGGAGTTCTTGCAACCAAACCCACATTCCTAGCGCCCTGTGGGAGTCATTCAATTTCTCACCCCAATCATGTAGAAGAAAACCAGCTCCAAGGCATATCCCCATCCTGGCAATTAGACATCTTTGGTCAGTGTTAACTCTAGAGGGGTGTAATGTCTGGGATCTGGTTCATCATCTGAGGGCCACAGTCCCCACCAAGTTACACTGGTGAAATATCAAGGACAATAAAAGGAAAAAGAAGCCACAGAGAGGCAATAGAGAGTGAGATAGGAAGAGGGGATTTCCAACACAGAAATCTTCAACATTTTTAGCCCTCATGGGCTGAGCTGCCAGGAAATAGTTGGTAGCATTAATCCATTGTCCTTTGCAGAAGCCTGTGTAACAGCTTGATGGGTTCATCTTGCTCTCTAATTAGATAGAGTGAATTTATCAAGATAGGGAATTGCTATAGAGAAAGAGTTTAATTCATACAGAGCTGGCTGAACAGAAGATTGCGGTTTTATTATTACTCAACTCAGGCTCCCTGAAAATTTAGAAGCTAGGATTTTTTAAAGATAGTTTGGCAGGCAGGGGCCTAGGGAATGGGGAATACTGATTGGTCAGGTCTGCAATGGAATGTTAAAGCTGTCCTCCTGCACTGGGTTGGTTCCCAGGTAGGGACCATGAGATGAGATGAGCCAGTTTACTGGTCTGGTTGGCAGCAGCTGATCCATCAGAATACAGAGTCTGCAAAATATCTCAAACACCAATCTTTACGATAGTGATGTTATCTATAGGAGCAACTGGGGTGATTAGTGATTTTGTGGCCTGTAGCTACATGACTCCTAAACCATAATCTCTCATCTTTTCACTAATTGGTTTCACAAAGGCAACCTGGTCCCCAAGTGATATGGTTAGGCTTTGAGTTCCCACCCAAATCTCATCTTGAATTGTAATCCCCAGGTGTTGAGGGAGAGACCTGGTGGGAAGTAATTGGATCATGGGGGTAGCTTCCTCTATGCTATTCTCATGATAGGGAGTTCTCACAAGATCTTGTGGTTTTATAAATGGCAGTTTCCCCTGGGTCTTTCACTCTGTCACCTGCCACCATGTACAATGTGCCTGCTTTCCCCTTCTGCCATGATTGTAAGTTTCCTGAGGCCTCTCCAGCCATGAAGAACTGTGAGTCAATTAAACTGCTTTCGTTTATAACTTACCCAGTCTCAGGTAGTATCTTCACAGCATTGTGAAAATGGACCAATACACCAAGCGAGGAGGGAGTTTGTTTGGGGAGAGGCTGTAATCATCTTTGTTTCAAAGTTAAACTATAAACTAAATTCCTTCCAAAGTTAGCTTGGCCTACCCCAGGAATAAACAAAGGCAGCTTGGAGTTTAAAGGCAAGATGGACTCAGGTCAGATCTCTTTCACGGTCTTATTTTTCTGTTATAATCTTTGCAAAGGAGGTTTCACCTGAGTGACTGTCTTGGGCATAAATATTAAAGCCCACCAAATGACTTTTGGAATATCATCAAAAGAAAAGTATAAAGTTGCCAATCTTCACGTTTGAACAGAGCTGTGAATATCTTGGGGATAGCTGGTGCTCCTCTGCACGGTGCTCAGCTATGCAAGCTATAACCACCCAGTGGGTTCTTCCTGCTTGCTGCACAAACAAAATCAACTTACCAAGACTATGGTACTGCAGTAAAGAAAGAGTTCAATTGACGTGAGGAGACAGTTATTACTCAAATCAATCTCCCCAAATGCTCATAGGTTAGGGTTTTTTCAAAGATAGCTTGGTGTGCAAGGGGCTAGGGTAGGGAGCATGCTGATTGGCTGAGTTAGAGATGAAATTATAGAGAACTGAAGCTGTCCTTTTGTGCTGAGTCAGTTCCTAGGTGGGGGCCACAGGACTGGTTGGCAGGTCCAGGTGGGGCCATCCCATCGTTAGAAATGCAAAAACCTGAAAAGACATCTCAAAAGGCCAGTCTTAGGTTCTACAATAGTGATGTTATCTGCAAGAGTAATTGGGGAAGATGCAAATCTTACGAGCTGCAGAATAATGGCTGGTAATTCTAGCCCTTCTCATCCCCCTAACTTGGTGGCCCTTTCACGAGTTTTACAAGAACAGTTTAGTTTTGGGGAAGGGCCATTATCGTTTAAACTATAAATTTCTCCCAAAGTCAGCTTGGCCCACACCCAGGAACGAGCAAAGACAGCCAACCTATAAGGCTAGAAACAAGACTGAGTGAGCCATGTCAGATTTCTCTCACTGTCATAATTTTGCAAAGGCAGTTTCAAAGCCATGGCCAGGGCTCTTCTCTCCCATTGTTGTTGCCATCAGCACCACGGCCTTGCCTGGTCACACACCTGACAGCTACACTGATTGCCATAAGCTCAATTAACTGTCTGTTTTTCTCTTTGAGGAGAACAAATGAAGTGGATCACTGTGCCCCCACATGTGCAAAACACTGAGGAACAGATATTTTCTCTGGCCAAAACGTCAGTTTTCAACATGTTCATCTACTGTTCGTTGTCTTCCAGGCTTGAATCTGAGGAAATAAGTCTAGAAATCTCTGGGCATGAAAAGAAATGGAATAGGTTTGAATTCTTAGCAAGTGACTTTAGTTGGGGGTAAAGGATATTTTATTTGCCCCAATAATTGCCAAAGCATGTTATTCATGCTGGTTTCAATTAAAATCCCAAGGGCAGTGAGTTAGTAAATTAGTGGATTTAACAAGAGCCTCAGGAACTAAGAATCAGAGGAGTTGTTATGGAAGAAAGGGCAGGGGCCTTCAGTTAATAGCTCCCCCAGTGCTGAGAGGCCACACCCTCAAGAACTGCCCTGCTGGGGAGAGACCCAGTGCAATTCCCCATGCCCTATCAGCTTAACATAGAACCATACTGTCTTGACTAACGTAACATTTCCTCTGAAAGGAAACATATGAGATAAAATGCTAACTTGTCCAGCTTATTTCAGTGCAGATAGTCTTAACAAAAGAAAACTCTTGGTTAGCACCGTTTTGAGCACATTTTGCTCCTATCTGTGGCAGACAGAGCTTACTGCCCAGCAAAGATTTTGTTCCCCTCTGTAATGCAGATCTATTCTTGGGAAGTGGCTGGGTAGCCAGAGTCTACTCAGTGATTGAAGAGTCACAGAACTTGTCATAAAGGCAGAGGGTCTTCAATTAATGCTCACTCAGTTCAAGAATTGCTCCTGTTGCAAAAGGAGTCCATAGAGAAATGTGAATGGAACAGATGTGGTTAAAACGTAGACACAAGGCCAGGCGTGGTGACACCCAGTGCTGTGGGAGGCTGAGGTGGGAGGATTGCTTGAAGCCAGGAGTTTGAAACCAGCCTCAGCAACATAGGGAGACCCAGTATCTACAAAACATAAAATAAAAAATGAGCCAAGCTAGGTGGTACACGCTGTTGCCCTGGCTACTCAGAAGGCTAAGGCAAAAAGGATCACTTGAGCCCAGGAATTCAAGACTGCAGTGAGCCATGATTGCACAATTGCACTCCAGCCTGGGCAACAAAGCGAGACCCTGTCTCTAAAAATAAATAAATAAATAAATAATTTTTTAAAGTAGATATGCCTTCTCTCCTTACTTGCTGCTCCCCTATTTGCTGGCTGGTATTGTTGACAGGGAAATATTGAAAGTCATATGTTGAAGACAGCACTCTGTCAACCTGGATCTCTGAATGATTACCTGAAGTAGAGCTGCCTCACTTCCAGCCAAACAAGAAACTCCTGCATTTGACAGGTATGTGAGAAAGACAGTGTTTGTATGAAATCACTGGGGTTTGTTTGTTATACAAGGTAGGTTGCTCTAACCAACCCATTGTCCTTAACCAGAAGATTATTCTTACAGCAAACAACAGCACACGTCCACCTCCACGTTCCATCCTACAGTCTCTAAACAGCCTCAGCATTCAAAATCATTTCCATAATCACCTCAATCAATATTTGTTTTTGCTCTCAGAAACTCATTCCATCTTTAACCTGCCACCCCAAAGGGGATGAGCCAGCCCACCAGAGGACTGAGGGCTTCCTTAGTTTGGGTTTACATAGCTTCTGTGTATGAGGCTGCCAACTTACCAAACACCTTTGCCTTCCTCTTTATCGTGCATCCTGTAATCCTTAGACCTTAGTTATGTGATTCTGACCTTGTCAAATATGCATAAACTCAGCTCTTCCAGGCTGCAAGTCATAGTGTCTGATGCTGTCTGAATGACCTGAATATGCTGTCTCCAATACTAGGGTACATATGGTAAAAATACATACATATAGCTCCAAAACAGGCTTACTGTGGGATCTTAACCACCTCTTCACCTCCTCTCTAAATCCCTGTGCAGATTTTCAACACTAGCTTCAAGCTCATAATTTTGTGTGTTACATGCTGAGCTCTCAGAAGTCAGAAGCCCCAGCAGAGGTGTCATGCTGTGAAAATTCATGTGAGGAAACCCCTTTCTTTCTAAGCAGTTGTGTCTAGTAGCGGCCTACAAGCTCTGCTAAGCAGTGATGGTTTAATTATCCCACAAAGTCAGCGGTATGCTGGGGCACATTTGCACATCTTGAGAGAGCTGGCTGTGCCCATCTCCTCCCAACTCTGTGTTCAGTAATATCACATCGGTAGCTTGAAATTAGCCATGGTGGGAGTATTTACACCATGAAAATTGGCACATGCTATAAATCAGGAATATATATATATATCTCCCAGAGAACTGACTGTGAAGCATCTGCCAGGGCACTGCTGTGTGCGAGGGAAAGGCTGCAGAGCCACCTGGCCAACAGGAAGTAGTGGAGGAGTCTGTCTGTACTCAGTATTAGTGGTAGAGCCTGTGCTCTGGAATTTATGAGAACAAAGAGCAAGGGACAAGGACTTTCTGTGACAACTAGTGAACATAAGCATACTGAACTGCTGCAGAAAAACAGGCTTCAAGAGGTGATGCATTATTTCCGATGCCAGGAAATGGATCCAACCTGAGTGATCAGATTCTAATAACTTGCATTGCCACTGGCCCAGGTGATTTACAGGTCTTCTAAGGTAGGTGGAGGACAGGACTGGGACTGAGCTCTGTGTCCATCTGTTAAGCTCAGTGGTAGGCTTTGCACACGGGCCAATGCGTTTGACCTCCCACATGGCCCTTAGTTGTAGGTATTAGTGTGCTAATTGTTCAAAGGAGAGCAATAAGGACCCAGGAGTCAAGTCAGTAACTTGCCTAATGTCACCGGATGGTAAGGAGTCAAAAATCAGGTGGCCAACAAGCCACCTGATATATCTGCAGAAAGATATTATTAGATTTTATCTGTGGAAAGAAACAACCACCTTTACCTCATGGGAAATTAATGACAAATCTGTGGGTCATTAGTAACAATCTTATTGAGATATAATTCACATACCACAAAATTCATCCTTTTAAAGTACACAATTCAGTGGCATCAGGATTCAGGACATATTACTGCAAAATACGATGCCTCGGAAATTGGGAAAACCACAGAAACAAGAAGGCCATTTTCAGACCTTCTCCTGCTTTTCTGTGTGACAGCTGGCCATAAGAGAATTCTTTGTCCTGCTTTCCCTGAAAATAGGTCATAAGACCCTCATGTAACGGGTGTCCTGCCCTATGCCCAGAGGAAAAGAATGAAGATGCAGAGACGCCATTAAGAATCTGAACAAACAGGCCTTGCTATGTTCCCCTCAGTTTATTACCATTAGGCCACACCTTCTTTTTGACCAATTATACTTCTACATGACTATCCATTCTTCATCAAACCTAAAATAGACACTTTTCCCTAAGTCTTGGGTTCTTCATTTCTGAAGTCTTTCCTGTCCTATAAAACTTTGGTTGAATAAATGCTGATATGGTTTGGCTGTTTTCCCACCCAAATCTCATCTTGAATTGTAGCTTCCATAATCTCCACGTGTCATGGGAAGGACCCAGCGGGAAGTAACTGAATCATGGGGTGGGTTTTTCCCATGCTGTTCTCATGATAGTAAATAAGTCTCACGAGATCTGATGGTTTTATAAAGAGCAGTTCCCCCCCACAAGCTCTCTTGCCTGCTGCCATGTAAGACATGACTGTGCTCCTCCTTCACCTTCTGCCATGATTGTGAGGCCTCCACAGCCATGTGGAACTGTGGGTCCATTAAACCTCTTTTTCTTTATAAATTACCTAGTCTTGGGTATATTTATTATTTTTAGCAGGGTATGGGAGGAACCCTTTCTCATGAAATGCAAAGGCTAGTCTTATAAGCAGGACTATCTAAGGAGAACAGTCTCAGGCCTGCTATGTTAACTCTTTTCTGCACACCTAATCTTAGAAATGACACCCACTGCTTTTTCCGTATTGTGTTCATTAGAAGTGAGTCACTAGGTCCAGCTTTATTAGCAGCATGAGAATGGACTATATAAATGTATTACCTTTTTCTCTTGTTAATCTGTCTTTTGTTATAGGAGTGTCAGTCATGAACCTTGCAATAGATGAAGAAAGTATATTACTTTTCTCTCCTACAGTGGGCTTTAGTATAGTTACAGAGTGGTGCAACTAAGGGAGGAGACCACCCCTCATATTGTCTTATGCCCAATTTCTGGTTCCAAAGAAAGAAAAAGTAAAAACTAAAAGGCAGAAATGAAATCCACAAGCAGACAGCCCGGCACCACACCCTAGGCCTGGTAGTTAAAGATCGACCCCTGATCTAATCGGTTACGTTATCTATAGATTACAGACATTGTATAGAACAGCACTGTGAAAATCCCTATGCTGTTTTGTTCCAATCTAATTACTGGTGCATGCAGCCCCCAGTCACGTACCCCCTGCTTGCTCAACCGATCATGACCCTCTCACGCGCACCCCCTTAGAGGTGTGAGCCCTTAAAAGGGACAGGAATTGCTCACTCAGGGAGCTCGGCTCTTGAGACAGGAGTCTTGCCGATGCCCCTGGCCGAATAAACTTACTTCTTTAACTTGGTGTCTGAGGAGTTTGGTCTGCGGCTCGTCCTGCTGCACAACCATTATCACTGTCTAATTCTAGAACATTTTTATTATCCCAGAAAAGAAACCCATACCCATTAGCAGTCACTCTCTACTCCCTCTGCCCTGCAGCCCCTGGCAACCACTCATCTACTTTCCATCTCTATGAATTGGTGTATTCTGGACATCTCATATAAATGGAATCATACAATATGTGGCCTTTTGTGTCTAGCTTCTTTCACTTATAATATTGAAAAATCTGTTTTAAAGTTCATAGAGCTCTACAGATGAATTCACAAAGTTAAAAGGCAAACACATGCAGTTTTATCTAAATACCAATAAGCAACAGAGCAAGGCAATGAATATGAAGTACTAGCATATGTGTTCTTTAATTCAATTTTACAATGTTTGTTGAGTGCCTGTTTATACAACAGACACAAAACAGACAAAATCCCTGTCCTCGTAAAACTTATATTAAGGTGGAGAGAAAAGACAAAAAACAAACATAATAAAATAATAATAGTGCATTGGAAGGTTTTAATGACTGTGGCGGGAAAAGATGAAGCAAGTGTGGGGTGTTGTGTATACTAGAGGAGACCTTCTGAATGTATTGCGCCTCTCCTCTCCTGCCCTCTGCCTCTCTCTCATAAAATGTCCATGATTCTGATGCCTGACAGCAGGGGTACTCCTGAGTTCCTGTGCCATTGCCTGCCTCTGAAGTTTAGTGGGCATCTTTGCTACCATGGACACTAGACCAGCAGGCAACAGCTCTCAGTCATTCTATGATAGGTTCATCTTCCTCTCCCAGGCCAGAGTCCCTTCCTCTCTGAAATCCTGAGCTGAAAAGCAGAGAGGGAAGAGGTACATTCTCCTTCTCTCTCCCAGATCTCATCTTTCCCTTCAGTGGAGCAGTGAAATTGCTACCCTGCCACGTGCCCCCACCCACAGCTCAGGGTAGAAGTGCCCTGCTCCATCCTCCACCTTCCACACACCTCCTTATTCCGTCCCCCCAGCTGTCCCCACACTGACATACATTAAACGATGACCTGCAGGGTTTCTTGACAAACATCTCAAGGCACAATATTGGCCTTGGTCTAAAGCTTCCTGGAGCCTGCTGGGTTTCCCTTAGCCTCCACATCCTGCCATTTCACAAATTATTGTCAACTTTAGCTCCCCTACCACTGCTGCTGCTGTTAAAAACACCAAAATTTTTTTTAATCCAGCACTTATCCTTATAACTAGAAACATTCCAATGTTTCCTCATAGGTAACTTCACCATCTCTAACACCATCAAGAATTATTACACCATAAAAATCCACACCTATGCATGTAGACGGTACCAACAGGAAGCCCAATTTTCTTCCACCAAAGTTGTATACATAATTGTGTTTTTATGGCTTTTTCTTACTATAAAAGTACTACATATCATTAGAGAGAAAGACAGAAAATACAAATGAGACAAAGTAAAATCACCCCATGTAGTGGGTAGTCACTAAGATAGCCCCCAGTGACACTTCTTTCCTAGCATTTATGTCCTTCTATAAGCTCCTGCCCTTGTCTGGGGCTGGACCTAGTGACTCACTTCTAGTGAACACAATACAGAAAAAGCAGAGGGTGTCATTTCTAAGATTAGGTATGCAGAAAAGAGTTAACATAGCAGGCCTGAGACTGTTCTCCTTAGATAGTCCTGCTTACAAGATTGGCCTTTGCATTTCATGAGAAAGGGTTCCTCCCATACCCTGATAAGAAGGACTCACTTTTTGCCTAAGCTGTTTGTGCCAACAATAGTTATGTTGAACATCAGCCTTCCTTCTGGAAATCTAGAATATGGGTATGTGCTAGACATCAGGTGTCAATGTGACTAACCCACAATAAAAACTCTGGGAGGCCGGGCGCGGTGGCTCAAGCCTGTAATCCCAGCACTTTGGGAGGCCGAGACGGGCGGATCACGAGGTCAGGAGATGGAAATCATCCTGGCTAACACGGCGAAACCCCGTCTCTACTAAAAAATACGAAAAACTAGCCGGGCGAGGTGGTGGGTTCCTGTAGTCCCAGCTACTCGGGAGGTTGAGGCAGGAGAATGGCGTAAACCCGGGAGGCGGACCTTGCAGTGAGCCGAGATCGCGCCACTGCACTCCAGCCTGGGTGACAGAGCGAGACTTCATCTCAAAAAAAAAAGAAAAAGAAAAAGAAAAAAACAACTCTGGGAATTGGGCTTCCATGAGGTTGTCTAGTGACAAACATCTCATACGTGTTTCAGCTCACTGCTAGGGGAGTGAAGTCTGTCCTGTGTGACTGCACTGTCAGAGGACTTGGAAACTTGTGCCTGGTTCCCTCTGGTCTTTACCTCATCCACCTTTTTCCTTTGCTGATTTTGCTTTATCTTTTCTCAGTAATCAGTAACAGCCATGAGTATGACTATATGCTGAGCCCTGTGAGTCCTCCTACTGAATCATCAAAGCTAAGGGATGGGTGTTGTGGACCCCCAACACATTAGACTGCTAAAAAGCCTGTGACCTTTCCCTCTCTCTCTCCCCACTGCTTTCTCTCTCACATACACACACAGAACCTGCTGCCATGTTGGAAGTAGCCTTATTGAGAGGCTCACATGGCAAGGAACTAACATCTCTTGCCCAAAGCCAACAGCCAGTACCTGAGCCACTGAGTAAGTGTAGAAGCACAGCCTTCCCCAGTTGAGCCTTGAGTGAAGACTCAGCCACCACCTTGACTGCAGCCTTGTGAGAGGCCCTAAGACAACTAAGCCACACTCGCATTCCTGCCCCACAGAAACTGTGACATAATAAACTGTTGTGTTAAGCTGCTAAATTCCAGGATAATTTCTTACACAGGAATAGATAAGTAATAAACTCTTCACCTAGAGGTCATTATTGCTTATATGTTAGGGCACACCTCAAGGGTTTTCTATACCCATATATAGGTAGAATAAGTTCTATAGTTGACATTGAATTTCTTTTTTGTTGTTATTAACACTATTGGTAAAAAGCAAAAGTATAGGGGAAAGATACAAAGTATTTTCCTTTATTATCACAAGAAGTTTTGCATTCCAGAATGATAGCTGATATTTCTTTTTGAGTCAGGTTGTCCTTTTGTCTGGGGGAGTAAAAGGTGTGGAGAGATCTCTTTCATGGCCTTTTCTGAACTCCCATTCTGAAATGGGGAGGTTTCACACACCAAGTTAAATCACTCAGCACAATTAATGTAAATGCAACTATCCTTCATGTGGGTGGAATTAATTTCTACAAATGATGTTTCCTTTGAGGCAAGCTGTTTTTCCCTCTTCAGGGTCTCAGAGAGATTGGTGGCAAGGACTCCTGGGAAGAAATAAGCTGAAGGACACTCTGGCAAGAGGTAGTAAGTTAGCCCTTGCAAAATGGCCACGGGCTGGATGAAAAGGAAAGAAACCGCCAGCACAGGACACAATGGGTGAACTGACACAAGCTTAAGTTTTCTAGGAGCAAATGTATCTCATAATCAATTTTAAGTTTTTCTTTTTTGTTTGCAATTTCCATATATTATACCCACGCACTTAGCAAAGTTGCATTACACATCACAGCTCAGTCTAACCTGCATTTGGAGAACTAACCCATTGTCCATGTTTCTGCAAAGCCTCATGAAGAGAGATATTAAGGGAACAAGAGGTGCCCTGCAAAGAAATGGAGCTCCAGGCTAAGGTAATGAGATACAGGGAAGGGGAATTTTCTAGAAGAAAGAATGTCGTGCAATCAAACTAGATAGGGAATAGAGCCACAGGATATGAATACTAAAAACAAGTGTAGCCTCTTGTTGCTAGAGGAAGCTGGAAAATCAAAGTTGCCCACACTTGTTTTTTGTAACAAATTACAATCAGGTTGAATGTACTATTTATGGCCTGCTTAATTGACTTAATATATTGTATCATTAAAAATTCTGCTACAACTCAGTTTGTACTGGCTGCTAATTATTCTGTTGTATGGAAAAACTATAATTTATTTTACCAAGATTCTATTATTGGACATGTAAGTCATTTCTAATTTTCATTGTTATTATAAAAAATGCTACAATGAACATCCTTATAGCTAAATCTCTGTTCAAAACTGTAATTATATCTTCAGAATACATGGCTAGAAATGGCATTGTTACATCAAAAAATATGCACCTTTTTAGTGCTTAAAGAATTTTTCCAAATTTTCTTGCAGAAAAATTATACCAATTCAAACTCTTGTCAACAGGAGACAAGAAGGTGCTTTGTCCCACCACGTAGCCAAAACTAGATGTTATCTTTTTGTCATTCTTACAACACATGCATGTTCCTATACTTGCTTAAACACACTATAAGAGATTTATAATTGAAAATTACTTTTTTGTTTGGTTTGTATGTGTGTCGTCAAGTCCAAAACTCATACCACTCACTGCACAGTAACTAGTAACTCAAGAGACAAGTTGTTGGGGCAAGGAAAACGACTATTTCAATGGCCAGCAAACCAAGAAGATGGCAGACTAGTGTTGTAAAGAACCGTCTGTCTTTAAAGGCATGAATCTCGGCCAGGCACAGTGGCTCACACCTCTAATCCCAGCACTTTGGGAGCCCAAAGCAGGTGGATCATGAGGTCAGGAGTTCAAGACCAGCCTGGCCAACATGGTGAAACCCTGTCTCTACTAAAAATACAAAAATTAGCTGTGCATGGTGGCTCGCGCCTATAATCCCAGCTACTCAGGAGGCTGAGGCAGGAGGATCACTTAAACCTGGGAGGTGGAGGTTGTAGTGAGCCGAGATCGTGCCACTGCACTCCAGCCTGGTCAACAGAGCAAGATTACGTCTTGAAAAAATAAAAATAAAAATAAAGGCATGAATCTCAAGCTTGTTTTTATATTGGGGAAAGGGAAACAAGGAGAAGGTTAGGGGTTGAGGGGGGCAGTGAAAGGGGACCACAGACATCTGAGTATCAGCAGGAATCCAAAGGGATGCAAAACATCTTGTCCTTGGTCAGGTCACAAGGCTCCTGTACATTTTTAACATAACATGGTTATTTGTGTCTATACCCTCCTTATCTCCTCAGGGGTTAGTTTTGGGAAGGGATTGTAATCACCTTTGCTTTAAATTAAACTATAAACTAAATTTCTACCATAGTTAACTTGGCCTGCATGCAGAAATGAGAAAAGGCAGTTAGCTTGTGAGGTTAGAAGCAAGACGGAGTCAACTATGTTAGATTTCTCTTCACTGTTACATGTGCAGCTCAACCGTAAACAATAAAGGTCATTCGAGGCAGCTCTCCAAAGTAATGCAGCGGGCAAACAAGAAAGCCACAGAACTGGCAGCATCTTGCCATGTATGGCTCCCTTCAGTAGCCCTTTCTGAGGTTAGTACCAACATAGGTAATACTGACTATAAAAGCTTCCTTCTTTTGCATTTAACATTTATAACTTATTTATACCTAGGTTTAAAAAAAAGTTTTTGTTTGCCTAAAAATGGATACAACATAAGTTTTAGAGAACTGAAAAAGTAAAAGAAAATGCTTTTCTAGCCAAGGAAGTGATTTCTGCTATTGGCAGGTAGAGAAATTTGTTTTTAAAACAAGGCTTTTGTAACAAAAGAACCAGAAGGAAAATCTTCCATTTTTATCTCATTGTCCTTCTGAGATTTGTCCTCTGCTCTTTCGCCATGTTCAATCACTGTAAAAACTTCCCCAATAAGCGGCTTTGGGGAGAAAGTGAGAGATCCTAGATAAGGAACAGTGTCAGAATGGCTGGATTTCATCATTTCCTCAATTACTCATGATCCTCATTCTTTGCACAGGAAATGTATGTAGACTGTGCTCTAGTATAAAAGGTCATTAATATGAGAACATTTTTAAAAAAAGTCAATTCTGTAAAAAATGCATTGAATGGATAAGTGTCTTGTTGGAGTAGAGAAGGGAAGGGGGGGGTGACAAAGAATGAGCAATAGTCACAGGCTCCTCCTCAGGGAGCTTCCAGTCACCTAACACAGGGTCAGCACACATGCACACGCACGCGCACACACACACACATACACACAAGCCAGCAACACCTGCCCAAGTGTAGAAGCTGAACAGAGGTGTGAGAAACCATGTGAGCAAGAGCAGACAGGAATGAAAGAGTGACTGAGAA
>NW_012119265.1:4111768-4171437 GCF_000951035.1 Colobus angolensis palliatus | reverse complement strand
CATCATCTTAGCCAGGATGGTCTTGATCTCCTGACCTCCTGATCCACCCACCTCAGACTCCCAAAGTGCTGGGATTACAGGTGTGAGCCACCGCGCCCAGCCCAGACTGGGCAATTTATAATGAACAAGTATTTATTTCTCACAATGCTAGAGGCTGGAAAGGCCAAGAACAAGGGACTGTCCTCTGGCAGGGGCCTTTCTGGCTCAAAACATGGTAGAAGATATCAGGAAAAGGAGCCAAACTCCTTGTTTTATTACAAACCCACTCCCACAGTAATGAATCCACTCCTGTGACAATGGCATTTACCCATTCACCCAGCCTTCATGGCCGAATCACATCTCATTAGGCCCCAGCACCCAACACTGCTGCATTGGCAGTTAAGTTTCCAACACGTACTTTTTGGAGGATACAGTCAAGCCATAACAGGACACATAAGCCATAGATTTCGCCCATGGAATGAGAGAGAGTGGAGGCGAGGTTAAAAGGGTTGGGCGCTGTGACTACCGGCCTGACATGCAGTGCTAAGGAGTATGAACCTGGCTCTGTAGACCACTGTTTTCTAAACTTATTGTCACACACTCCATTCATTTAAAAAAAATCTCTAAGGACATAACCCTAATATAGGTATTTGTGTTTATTTACTTAGAAATTATATATCTGATTCACTACATTAATGTGTCATACTATCTTATGAAAGATAAAAATACATATAAACTTAAAAGGAGGAGCTTATAATCTTTAAATGCCCTGCTGATTGTGATGGCCTCATACTGGCAGAGGCACATCCTCAAAGCACAATGTACATTTACCTAGCAAAACTTCTATTTAACATTTGCATTTCAAACAGTCTTCTTGATAACTTTGAATTTGTTTAGCCAACTGCTTGGCAGGGCTCCATAGATTGTCACTGCTGTCACCTCATAAAGCAGCTGACCAAGCGCTTGAACCAGACTTAGCTTCTTGTTTGTTTGCACTTCAACACTAGTATCTTCTGCAGCCCTTGAAGCAATTTTTAAGCCCCTTGTCCATTTTACTAGAGTTTAGTTAAAACTAGATACTAAAACCTCATCCCTGGGCTCATGTCCATTGCGGCATTAGGATAAATTCCACTGGCACCTTCTTTGCACTTTGGTGAAGCTTTGGCTCCTCTGCAGGCTGTGCTCTGTCACCTAAGCTGGAGTGCAACAGCTCACTGCAGGTCTGACCTTCTGGGCTCAAGCAATCCTCTCACTTCAGCCTGCAAAGTAGCTGGATATACGGGCATAGGCCACCATGCTCAGCTGATTTCTTTTATCTTTAGTGGAGATGAGGTATAGCTATGTTGCCCAGGCTGGTCTCGAACTCCTGAGCTCAAACAACCCTTCTGCCTCAGCCTCCCAAAGTGCTGGGACTGCAGGTGTGAGTCACTGCACCCGGCCTCCAGCTTTTCTAACATCGGAATATACATAGTTCCAAAATTTCTCTCCTGTCCACCTCTTGCACACTGCCTAATGTGTGTGTCTGCATACTGGAAGCCAGTCGCTAGCATAGAGAATGGAAAGCCCTGGTACAATTTGGTAGAGAAAATAGCAGCTTCCAATCTGTATTTCAGGAAAGTCTCTGTCATGGATGGACTGGGGCTACCATGGGTAATGCATTTAAGAAATAATCACTTTAGGCCACGCATGGTGGTTCATGCCTGCAATCCCAGCACTTTGGGAGGCCTAGGTGGGTGAATCATGAGGTCAGGAGATTGAGACCATCCTGACTAACACAGTGAAACCCCACCTCTACTAAAAACAAATACAAAACATTAGCCAGGCATGGCAGCATGCAACTGTAGTCCCAGCTACTCAGGAGGCTGAGGCAGGAGAATCGCTTGAACCAGGGAGACGGAGGTGGCAGTGAGCCGAGATCACGCCACTGCACTCCAGCCTGGGTGACAGAGCGAGACTCCATCCCAAAAGAAAAGAGAAAGAAATTCTCGCTTTAACCCAGGCTGGAGACAACAAGGAGTGGAACCTGGGTTGCACACAGGAAGACTGCTGAGAGTTCCAGCAGAGTTCTGGAGGAGGAGGAGGTGGAATTAGATTTTAATACTTCCAGAGGAGGCCAGCTTCTCAGCCCACCAGAGTCCATGTCCCTCCCTACTGTGTCACACTCCCTTTTCATCATTTACATTTGTTCTCTGGCCTCTCCAGGCATCAGAGTCAACAGAGATGAGGTAGCCAATGGAGACAGACGTCCCCAAAATATAGAATAAGAAATTAGAGAAACTTTTTTTTTAATTTTTATTTTTATTTTATTATTATACTTTAAGTTCTAGGGTACATGTGCATAATGTACAGGTTTGTTACATATGTATACTTGTGCCATGTTGGTGTGCTGCACCCATCAACTCGTCAGTACCCATCAATTCGTCATTTATATCAGGTATAACTCCCAAAGCAATCCCTCCCCTCTCCCCCGCCATGATAGGCCCCGATGTGTGATGTTCCCCTTCCCGAGTACAAGTGATCTCATTGTTCAGTTCCCACCTATGAGTGAGAACATGCGGTGTTTGGTTTTCTCTTCTTGTGATAGTTTGCTAAGAATGATGGTTTCCAGCTGCATCCATGTCCCTACAAAGGACGCAAACTCATCCTTTTTTATGGCTGCATAATATTCCATGGTGTATATGCGCCGCATTTTCTTAATCCAGTCTGTCACAGATGGACATTTGGGTTGATTCCAAGTCTTTGCTATTGTGAATAGTGCCACAATAAACATACGTGTGCATGTGTCTTTATAGCAGCATGATTTATAATCCTTTGGGTATATACCCAGTAGTGGGATGGCTGGGTCATATGGTACATCTAGATCTAGATCCTTGAGGAATCGCCATACTGTTTTCCATAATGGTTGAACTAGTTTACAATCCCACCAACAGTGTAAAAGTGTTCCTATTTCTCCACATCCTCTCCAGCACCTGTTGTTTCCCGACTTTTTAATGATTGCCATTCTAACTGGTGTGAGATGGTATCTCATTGTGGTTTTGATTTGCATTTCTCTGATGGCCAGTGATGATGAGCATTTTTTCATGTGTCTGTTGGCTGTATGAATGTCTTCTTTTGAGAAATGTCTGTTCATATCCTTTGCTCACTTTTTGATGGGGTTGTTTGTTTTTTTCTTGTAAATTTGTTTGAGTTCTTTGTAGATTCTGGATATTAGCCCTTTGTCAGATGAGTAGATTGCAAAAATTTTCTCCCATTCTGTAGGTTGCCTGTTCACTCTGATGGTAGTTTCTTTTGCTGTGCAGAAGCTCTTTAGTTTAATCATATCCCATTTGTCAATTTTGGCTTTTGCTGCCGTTGCTTTTGGTGTTTTAGACATGAAGTCCTTGCCCATGCCTATGTCCTGAATGGTACCACCTAGGTTTTCTTCTAGGGTTTTTATGGTATTAGGTCTAACATTTAAGTCTCTAATCCATCTTGAATTAATTTTCGTATAAGGAGTAAGGAAAGGATCCAGTTTCAGCTTTCTACTTATGGCTAGCCAATTTTCCCAGCACCATTTATTAAATAGGGAGTCCTTTCCCCATTTCTTGTTTCTCTCAGGTTTGTCAAAGATCAGATGGCTGTAGATGTGTGGTATTATTTCTGAGGACTCGAAATTAGAGAAACTCTTAAGAGGCAGGTGATCAATGCACATTCCAAAGAAACACCACATTCCAAAGAAAAGAAACTTCCAATGCCAAAAAGGTCAAGTGACCCACTCTACATCCATTAGAAAGGTATTAGGCCTAAGATATATTACATGAAAAAACTAAGCTCCAAGACAGCATACAGAAAATCAAATAAAATACATCATACTATTTACATGTTATCACTAGGGGAAATTTTCATATTCTGCATATGTTTGGATGAAACATATGATCTAAAATGTTTGATTTTTTTTCTTTACAATAAGCAGTTGTTACTTTTAAGCAGAAAAAAAGAAGGACCAAAACGAGAGCAGGATAGAAACCAGCATGTGCAGTCTCATTACAAGATGGCAAACCTCTCTCTGTGGGTATATGGATAAAAAGAGATCTTAAAGGATGCCAAAATGTTTAAGTGTTTGATCCAGGAAATGTTTTTCTGTGTATTTTCTTTTTTCTGTGTATTTTGTCCTTTTCTCTTTTGTTTTCCTCTTTTAAATTGAGTACAATACGATTTTCTCCAAAAATAAGGTCATTGGCATTAAACTCTAAGAATAAAGCCCTCTTATTCTCTGGTTATTTTTTTTCTTGACCTCAGCCATCATCATCAAATGGACGAACAACTAAAAAATTGAAGTTCATCTCTGATGCCCTCAATACTTTTCGTATGATAAAGCTTTTAATCTATTCCTAAAGGACCCAAGTGAGGCAAACAACCCATCCATGCAACACAAGCACATTCTGGATGCTGTCACTCTGGCAAAGTTTATCCTAAAATTATGTGACCTCTAACTGTGCAGGCAGGCAAAAATCTCGTGGCTCTTACTTTTTCATTCACAGCTCCATTCAGCTCCTCTGTTTCCATACTGTTTTGAAGTATTTCACTCCTACCCACTTGAAACATGAGCTAATTTTGTACTAACAACTATATTTTCTGCACTTTAAGTTTTTCCCTTATTGGCAAATCTTGCACACACACAGATGCATAAATGTCTTTGTTTCTTCAACCACATTCAACTTTTATTACATCCAATTTTCTTTCCAAAAAAAAAAAAAATTGTGCTTAACTAGAGGCAATCACTACATTTTTATTACTCTTTGGCCTTCTTTTCATGAGCAATTGTACAAATCTTTCCCAAAGTACTTCGCTCCTGTACGAGGAGTCCTTACATTCCAGGCAGACACGCTTAGCGAAGGAAGCATGTGGAAGGAAAGGCTGAGCAATAAGGTTAAGATGTGGTGCAGGAGGGCAGAGAAGGAGAGCTTATAGAGCAGGTTCTTCATTATTGCTAAAAACTGTGTATTCATTGTAAAAGTAAGTATATGCCCTTCTAAGGTGTTCTTCTAAAAATGGAGATGTTTAAACTTGTGCCACCTCCTGTAATGCCCTTAGTAGGGAACATCATCATCTCTTGTGATATTCCTGCCAAAAATGAATGACCTGAATTGAATCAGGAGGAGACATCAGACAAACCCAAACTGGCATTCATCCTATAAAACAGCCAGCTAGTACTCTTCAAAAGCATCAATCATAAAAAACACACAGAGGGACTGTTCCAGGTTAAAGGATGCTGGGAAAAAAATACAGCAACTAAATGTAATATGGGATCCTAGATGGGATCCTGGACCAGCAAAAAGGATATCTGTGGAATAATTGAAGAAATTTGAATGATTTAATTTGAAATCAAATTGAATTCCACAGAATTAATCTGTCATTTGTTTCATATTAATGTTAATTTTCTGGTTGTGATCACTGAGCTGGGTTTTTTACTTTTATTTTAGGTTTGGGGGTACATGTGCAGGTTTGTCATACAGGTAAACTCATGTCACAGGCATCTGTTGTACAGATTATTTCATCACCTTGGTACTAAGCCTCGTACCCAATAGTTATTTTTTTCTGCTCCTCTCCAAACTTAAGTAGAGCCCAGTGTCTGTTGTTCCCTTCTTTGTGTTCATAAGTTCTCATCATTTAGCTCCCACTTACAAGTGAGAACACATGGTATCTGGCTTACTGCTCCTGTGTTAGTTTGCTAAGGACAATGGCCTCCAGCTCCATCCATGTTCCTGCAAAAGACATGACCTCATTTTTTCTGGCTGTGTAGTATTACATGGTGTATATGTACCATATTTACCCAGTCTGTCATTGATGGGCATTTATGTTGATTCCATATCTTTGCTATCGTGAATAGTGCTGCAGTGAACATATGCGTGCACATGTCTTTATGGTGGAAGGATTTATATTTCCCTGGGTATATACCCAGTAATGGGATTGCTGGGTCAAATGGTAGTTCTGTTTTTAGCTCTTTGAGGAATCATCATACTGCTTTCCGCAATGGTTGAACTAATTTACACTCCTACCACATGTCTAAGTGTTCCTTTCTCTCTGCAACTTTGCCAGCATGTTATTTTTTGACTTTTTGATAATAGCCATTCTGATTGGTGTGAGATGGTATCTCTTTGTGATGTGCATTTTTCTAATGATCAGTGATATTGAGCTTTTCTCATATGCTTGTTGACAGCATATGTGTCTTTTGAAAAGTATCTGTTCCTGTCCTTTGCCCACTTTTTAATGGGGTTGTTTTTCTCTTGTAAATTTGTTTTTAAGTTCCTTATAGTTTCTGGATATTAGACTTTTGTAAGATAGGTAGTTTGCAAACATTTTCTCCCATTCTGTAGGCTGTTTACTCTGTTGATTGTTTCCTTTGCTGTGCAGAAGCTATTAAGTTTAATTACATCCCATTTGTCAATTTTTGCTTTTGATGTCGTCACGAAATCTTTGTCCATTCCTATATCTAGGATGGTATTGCTTAGGTTGACTTCCAGAATTTTTATAGTTTGCGGTTTTACATTTAAGTCTTTAACTCATCTTGAGTAGATTTTTGTATATGGTATAAGGAAGGGATCCAGTTTTGATCTTCCACATATGGCTAGCTGGCTATCCTTCCACCATTTATTGAATAGACAGCCTTTTCCCCATTGCTTGTTTTTGTCAGTTTTGTCAAAGATCAGATGGTCATAGATGTGTGGCATTATTTCTGGGTTCTCTGTTCTGTTCCATCGGTCTATGTAACTGTTTTGGTACCAGTATCATGCTGTTTCAGTTACTGTAGCCCTGTAGTATAGTTTGAAGTTGAGTAATGTGATGTCTCCAGCTTTGTTTTTGTTTTTTGTTTTTGTTTTTTTTACCTACGATTGCCTTGGCTATTCGAGTTTTTTGGTTCCATATGAATTTTAAAATAGTTTTCTTTCTAGTTCTGTGAAGAATGTCATTAGTAGTTTGATAGGAATAGCATTGAATCTGTAAATTGCTTTGGGAAGTATGGCCACTTTAATGATACTGGACTCTTCCTATCCATGAGCATGGGATGTTTTTCCATTTGTTTGAATCATCTCTGATTTCTTTGAGCAATAGTTTGTAATTCTCATTGTAAAGTTCTTTCCTATCAATGTGAGTTTTCTGGTTTTGATCACAGAATTGGTTTCTGAGAGGTTAATATTTGAAGAAGCTGGGCAACATACATAAGGAAGTCAGTCCTTGTACTATTTTTAAAACTTTTTTATATGCCAGAATTTTTAAAATCTATTTACTTTACAGAACAAAATTATTTCTAAGTAAAAAGTGAAAAAAATATTCATGATACAAAGGCTAACTAAACGAGAGAGATTGGCTTCCTTTTCTATTCCCCTTTCTTCCTTCTTCAAGGTACCACCTCTCACTGGCTGCCCAAGCAAGATTCTATGGCTTGAAATCATTCTTACCTACTCGTTCATCAAAGGACATCTATCTAGAAGCCTTGCTCCTTCAGGGACATCTAAAGTTGATGAGCTGATCCAATAAGCCATCCAGAGCTGGAATATTCGCAGTTAACGATGGTTCTCTGCACTCTTTTGAAATAACTTTGCTTTTCAGGCCAAGGTGAGAGCCTTATGGGAATTTCACACATTTTATAGAAGCAGAGGAGTGCTATCTGAACAAGGGGTAGATAACACCTACACTCCACTCAGGATTTCCAAGCATAGCCAGAGGCAGAAGTACTCATGCTTCACTACAGAATCACCTGGGGAACGTTTAACCTTCTGATTCTAGTGTTCCCCTCTGGCAGATGGAGACAGAAGCAACTTGAGTGGGCTCTGGAATCTGTTTTTAAAATTATCCAGATTTTAATGCAATACAAGTAAGAAGACAGGACTACAATTCACAAGAACAGTATATCCTGGGGATTCCTCAGGACAGAACAGACTCAAAAAAAAAAAAAAAAGAAGAAGAAGAAGAAGACAAAGATTACATGAAACCAGTTTTCCACAACCATGTTTCGAGGGACCTATGTGAGTCAGGCCCATGAGACACATACTATACCAGTTTCACTGAAGCCTCACAAAATTTAACAGGGTGGAGGAGAGGGTCCTATGCCCATTTCATAGATGAACAAACTGAGGACTTAATAGATTTCAACAATTTGTTCCAAGTCTCTACCTTAAAGGATTTTGGGGTTCTGGTTTTTGTTTTTACCTGCCCAGGTAACTCTTCTAAGAATGAGCCAAGAAGACAACGACCTTCTGAGATACTTTTCCTGCCCTCCAAGGGCTGTGGAGAACATGATAGGGTTGGAGCTGCCCTCTCCTCTTCCCAGAGACACTGCCCCACAATCCCATCAAGTCTGACTGGTACCAACAACTCCAGTGGGCCTCTGCCTTCAGAACTCTATAGGTCTGTGTGGGTACCAGTCTTTACATCCATGTTCCCTAGCCCTCCAGGGGCCCAGGTTGACCAGTCCAAGAGCTCTCTCATCATGCTGAATTTTGGTGACAGCATAGGGTGAGCCTGTGGGTTCTACAGCTCAGCAAACCTCCAGCCAACTAGTTTCCCTTCATATGGTTCCCCAGTCTTTACATGTGGCATCCAAGAAGGGAAATCATCCCCTCTCCCCTGATGAGATGTCAGCCCCTCACCACACACATGGCCTGGGTGCTAGGAGGATCCATACGGGCTAGGGAGGGGAATGTGTGGCAGGCAGGCCCCATCTAGCTGTTTCTTGATGAGCCAGGCATGGAGTGTTTGATCCAAATCTTGACAGCACATTGGTGGCTGTCATCACTGTGTGGCAGGACTTGCAGTTGAGCTTCTTGTGCCTTGGACTTCTTGTGACTTGGACCTTAGCCTCCATTGAAGACCACAACACAAGTCCCACCTTACAAATGAGGGAATGAATGAGTTCTGGCATCGGATAAACCTGGGTTCAAATCCTGGCTACTCTACTTCCTGGGTCAGTTGCTTCACTTTTCTAAACATAAATTGTGTTCCTTCTGTTTTGGCTTCTAGGAAACTCCGAGCCAAATGTGTGGCCACCTCTGACCACTCAACCAGCCCAGCATGGTGTACATTTCTGGGTGGCTTATCGCTCCTTCCAAGCATTGCCTTCATCTTTCCTCTCCCATCAAGCTTGTAATGTTTTCCTTTTGAATGTTTTCCTTTAAGCATTTTTGTTAAATACCTCAGATCTTTCAAGAACAGCAAGGAGGAAAATAAATAAACTTAACTTCTCTGAGACCATGTTTCTTCATCTGGAATATAGTCATTTGTACTTTACAGGATCACAGGGAGGATACACATCAAGTCAGCCTGCATAATGTGCCCAGCCAAGGGCCTGCAGCAGGCAGGGAGAGACTCCCTGGGTCTGGGGCTCTCCCACCTCCCCCATCTCCTTTCAGGCCAAACCTAAGGACCTCAAGCCTCAGGTCCCATTTCAGAGAGAAACATTCCTCACTGATTGCATTTATCCAGAATAGACCATGGAGGTGTGAGCTCATTGGACAATACTGGGCTGACTGTTCCCAGGAGACAGGCACATGGCAGGAGAGAGTAGGAGGAGACGGCAGTGTGAGTACTGAGGACCCAGGGTGAGCCCCCATATGGGTGCAGAATTTCCCCTGATAAAACTCCCTATTTAATCAGGCTGCAGAAGAAGTCCCAAATCTTACTTCCTCTGATTTATTGATGGGGTTCTCCACCCTGTTTTTAAAACTAGTTAACCTTTGTGGCATCAGCCTGTTGGCACAAGGCCCAAATTCCTTCCACTGCAGGTCATGAGGCAGGTCACGAAGCGGATTACCCTGGAATTCTCAGAGCTGGCCCTTGTGTTCTTCCTGGAAGGTGCTTGTGTAATGACGTGGAGGGAGGTGGTAGGGGAGAACTTCTGCTTGGTCTTGATTATAAGTAAATTGAGACAGTGCTGACAGGGGAGGGTCAGGCAGGAGGGAGTGGAGAAGAGAAAGTGCCACCATTGGTCCTGTGCCTGCAGCGTAATTTGGGTGTTGGAAGCCTTCCCTAGATTCTTTTTCTCGCAAAGCTGCACCAAGCCTTGTAATGAAAACATTCCTCCCTGTCCACAGCTCTGACCTAATGAACATTGTCCTAAAACACAGTGGCCCAGATGTCATTCATGGGTCTCCAGGAGGCCCTTCCATCACATGCAACCTGTCAGTCACCCCAACTCCAGGAAAAGCCTGAATAAACAGGTGAATCAAGCCTCACAGTGACAGGAAAATTTGATGGGTTTTTGTTTCTAACTCATTAGGCACGCATTTGTGGGGAGGGCTAGGATAAATTTTTCTTTCATCCAGAATAGAACTGAAATCTTTGGCTTTGTGATGTGATCCTCTCACTCTTGTAATTTAAAAGTACAAACTAAAGGAGGCATCAGTGGTGTGGGCTACAAGGGCTCAGCAAAGCCCCCCAAGATGCAGCCTCCATCTCCCAAGCTCAAGTGCAGCTAGAAGTTGTTTCCCCCTATGTCATAAGGGCCCACCTGGGCTTCATGGTAGAGAACACTCTGCACATTTAAAGAGCTGTCAGCCAGGCACGGTGACTTACTCCTATAATTCCAGAACTTTGGGAGGTTGAGGCGGGCATATCACTTGAGGTCAGTGTGGGCACACCTGTAATCCCAGCTACCCTGGCGTCTGAGGCAGCAGAATCGCTTGAACCTGGGAGGTGGAGGTTCCAGTAAGCCAAGATGATCGTGCCACTGCACTCCAGACTAGGTGACAGAGTAAGACTCCATATACATATACATATACACATATACATCTGTATATATATACAAATACATAAACATAAGACTATATATATATATATATGAGCTATCACTTAATCATGCCAACAGACTGGGGATTTTACAAGTGTTGAGTCACCTCTGGGTGGACCTAAACTGTCTCAATGAGGAAAGTAAGCCAAAACCAGCTCTCGCCCTAGGACCGGAGGTCCATGGTAGAGCTTATAGGGACATACTTGATACAACTGACAGAGGAGAATTCTTGGGCAGCCATGGGCTATAATACCAATGGGCACCCTGGTAACCTGGTATTGCCATTAGCCACGAGGAGCCTGATAGCCGAGGTTTCTTAAAATCACACTCACCTAGGCCTTCCATTAAGCACATCATGTTTTTAGCACTTGGCATTTCTGAAACTGCAAGACAACTTAACATCGCCACAGGCCCCACTTTCAAGTGGGGAAAACATGAACACTGAAAAGAGCTAGCCACTTGCTGGGTTTATATCACAACCTCCAAGCCCTAGCTCTGTGCTTGGAGTATGAGAAGTTATGAGTCTTTGGAGAAATGTGAGAGCAATAAAAATAAGCAAAAAGCCAGCTTGTGAGACAGGAAAGACAACCTGCAAGAGTGATGCTGAGTTCCCAGGAGAGGAAGATGAAATCAGCTCTTTCCATGGAAAGCGCAAGTGCTACCCATTTCAGGAAGAACACCCTTGCAGGAAGGGCTGTTAGTCCTAAGCTGGTGGCTGATCAAGTCAGAAAGTCCTTTCAGAAAGAGAGGGACGAACACTTTCTGGAATAGTAAAGCTCAGTCCCCTAGAGTCTACACACTGTGTATGTCACCTTTTCAAGAGGCCCAAGAGTCCATGGTCAACGATTTTAGCCTAGGGTTCTCTGTCCAAAAAAGGAAGTAAACAACGGAAACAGAGGGCATAGCAATAGCAATACACCAAAATGTTCATCAATGAATGGATAAACAAAAAATGGTACATCCATCCGATGGAATATTATTCTTCCATGAAAATGAATGAAGTCCTGACCCATGCTACAACATAGATGAACCTTGAAAACAAATCCTGGTAACTGTAAGAAACCAAACGTTAAAAACCATCCATTATATGATTCCACTTATATGAAATACCCAGAAGAGGTAAAACCCTAGAGACAGAAACTGCACCACGGGTTGCCAGGAGCTAGGGCAGGCGGAGGCAAAGCGGGAGGGACTGTTTAATGGGTGCAGAGTTCATGTTTGGGGTGAGGAAAATGTTTTGCAAGTAGGTAAAGGTGACGTATATTCACGTAAATTGTGAATGTATCAATGCCTCTGAATTGTAAACTTAAAAATGGTTAATGGTATGTTATGTGAATTTCACTTAAAAAAGACATAGCAACACTCTAGTGGGTGCCCCATGTTTGTGTGGCTGGTAGAGCAGATGAGAGAGGCGTAAATAAAGCAGGAGCAAATAAAGCAGCTGGTGACATTGAAGTTTACCAAAGGGCAGGGTTGCTGGGAAGGAACAAGCTTGGTACAAATTTTCCAGGCTCTGCAGTTCAGAAGAGGTCCCCAGGTATATCCCATGAAAAGAGTCCTGCTGGTCTGCCCTTGCTGTGTGAGGGCATGAGGAAAACATCTTTTCCAAGGCCTAGACCCTTTCTTGGCGTAGATACTTCTTCTATGGCCCAAAGAAGTGGTGGCCCTGGCATGGCAGTCACCTAGGACATCCTCACCAGACAGAGACCTTTTTTGCATAACATCACGGGAGAAAGAGAAGGACCACGCAGGACCAGGCATGGTGGCTCATGCTTGTAATCCCAGCACTTTGTGAGGCTGAGGTGGCTGGATCACCTGAGGTCAAGAGTTCAAGACCAGCCTGGCCAACATGGTGAAACTGCGTCCTACTAAAAATACAAAATTAGCCAGGCGTGGCGGCACACACCTGTAATCTCAGCTACTTGGGAGGCTGAGGCAGGAGAATTGCTTGAACCCAGGAGGCGAAGGTTGCAGTGAGCCAAGATCGTGCCATTGCACTCCAGCCTGGGTGACAAGAGTGAAACTCGAAAAAGAGAGAAAGAGAATGAAAAGAAAGAAGGATAAAAGGAAGGCAGGCCATACACAGGATAGAGCAGCTTCCGATGAATCTCAAAGGAAAGGGGAAAGGGAAAGGAAAAGGAAAAGGAAAGAAAAGGCCACGCACAAGATGGAGCAGCTTCAGATGAATCTCAGCCCCTTCCAAATTCTTGTGGGGGGCACAGCCATTCCCATACACATAGCACATGACTCAGTGAAGCCTTTTTCCATACACATAGCACATGACTCAGTGAAGCCAGCCTCCTCCAAGCCCACACCACACATCTTTTTTTTTTTTTTTTTTTTTTGAGACAGGGTCTCGCTCTGGAGTGCAGTGGCACTGCAGCCTCCACCTCCCAAGCTCAAACCATCCTCCTGCCTCAGCCTCCCAAGTAGCAGGGACAACAGGTGTGTACCACCACACTTGGCTTATTTTTGGGTTTTTTATAGAGACAAGGTTTTACCATGTCATCCAGGATGGCCTCAAACTCCTGGACTCAAGCAATTTGCCCACCTTAGCCTCCCAGAGTGCTGGGATTGAGTGCATGAGTCACCATGCCCGGCCTGCATCTTCTCCTACTGGGTCAGACACGGTCCACAAGTCAGGTGCCTCCTTCCCACAAACTGCCAACACAGATTGGCACCGGTCTGCCCCACTGATGAGCACTCATCAGAAAGATCCAGGGAACAGCAGCAAGGAATGAAAAATTATGTTTAAAAGTTAAAAATAATTCTATTTCAATGTTCTTTATTGTCTTTGATGCCTCAATGAGCTTTTTAAAAAAAGATTTTAAGTAGAAAGTGTCATGCTCTTATTTTCTTTGACGTATGCTTTCCATTGAAATAAAAAGTTGGAGTAAATAGATTCAGCTACTTTAAGAGAATGTTACATAATAACTTTATAGCTCTAAAAAGGTATTTAAAATATTTATAAATTTTGATATATACATAGTCCCAAAATGTCTGAACTGAATAAACTGACTTTTCTATGTGTTCTCTATGGCCGAGTCTGGGAATAAGTGTTTAAATAATGAATATAAATGTTTGAAAAATCAATTTTATGACTCCAGTAGACTAAATTTCATAAGTGATTAGAGTTACTTAATAATTCTCATGAGTGTGGAGTTTAGTAACTACACAGTGTTATTGCTTCTTAGATTTCTATCTGAGGGCTTTAATATTATTTGCCAGTCGAGTGGCTGTGGGTTTCTTTTATACGGCTATTATAGCAAGGAAGTAGGTAGATACAAAAATGGATGGACTGATGATGATAATGACAGTAATGATATTTTTAATTTTGTATGTTCTCTGAAGTGCCTAGACCTTATCCTTTTCCAATTGATTTTATCATTATCATCATCATCTAACATTTAAAGAGCACAAGTTATCTTTAGACTGAATTAAACAATACATGCAAATAAGAAAGTAGAACAGCTGAGACTGTCATGGTAAAGTTAACCGTGTTGCTTTACCTCATGTGGCAGACACTGTTGACTGCTGTTATGGGTTGACACTGTTATGGGTTGAATCATGTCCCTCAAATACTCATATGTTGAAGTTTGGCCAGATGCAGTGGCTCGCACCTGTAATCCCACCACGTTGGGAGACTGAGATGGGAGGATCTCTTGAGACCAGGAGTTCGAGACCAGTCTGGTCAACTTAGCAAGATCCCATCTCTAAAAAAACAAACAAGCAAACTCATATGTTGAAGTCCTAGCCCTCAGCTCCTCAAAATGTGCCCTTATTTGGGAATAAGGTCATGGCAGATGTAATTATTTATGATGAGATCATACTGGAATAGGGAGGGCCTCTAATCCACTGTGACTGGTATCTTTATAATGGGGGAAATTTGGGCACAGATATGCACACAGGGAGAATACTAAGTGACAAAAGGCAGAGATCAAGGTGACATTCCTATGTGCCAAAGACTGCCAGCAAACCACCAGAAGATGGGGGCGGGCATGGAAAAGACTTTTTTTTTTTTGAGACAGAGTCCAACTGTGTTGGCCAGGCTGGAGTGCAGTGGCGTGATCTTGGCTCACTGCAACCTCTGACTCTCGGGTTCAAGTGAGTAGCTGGGATTTCAGGCGTGCCCCACCACACCCTGTCATTTTTTTATATTTTAGCAGAGACAGGGTTTCACCATGTTGGCCAAGCTGGTCTCGAACTCCTGATCTCAGGTGATCCACCCATCTTGGCCTCCCAAAGTGCTGGGATTACAGGCGTAAGCCACCATGCCCAGCTGTAACAGACTCTTTCTCACAACCCTCAGAAGGAACCAACTGTGTTGACAACTCGATTCAAATTTCCACCCTCCAGCACTGCAAGACAGCAAGTTCCTATTGTGTGAGCCACCCAGCTTGTGGTACTGTTACAGCAGCCCTCAACTAATACAGCTTCTTACTAGACAGCCGTTCCTCTCTTCTTTGTTAGCTACTGCACACATTTATGCTATTGTAGAAGTACAACTCTTATTTAATGCAGACAACAAAATCTGCCTGCTCCAGAATGTTTTCTCTGCTCCTTCAGCAGTGAGGAGAGGATGAGGAGGGGTGGTGTTAAGTATTCCCAGTTTCTGAATATGAAGATGTTTTCCTGCCATGTGCTACTGACCAGGTCTGCTCTGAAGGTCCTTGTGCATAGTTACCTCCTATATCACTTTGCCAACGCCCCCTTCAGTGTTTAGCTGTTGCTAAAAACTGCCCACCTGATACATCTCTGGGGTTTTGCTATTTAGTTATTTTATTTGCTATTTAGTTTATTGTGTGAGTATACTAGACTGGTATCTAACGTTCAGGTGAATGCCAGCTCTAGCTCCAGTTCTCGGGAGGCCTTATATTAGTCAAGGTTCTCCAGAGAAACACAACCAGTGGGATATAAAGAGAATTATTATAAGGTGTTGGTTCATGTCATGATAGAGGTGAAGAAATCCCACTATCGGCCATCTTTAAGCTGGAGACCTAGTAAAGCCAGTGAGGTAACTCTGGTCCAAGTTCAAAAGCCTGAGAGCCACAGAGTCAATGATATAAATCTTGGAATGAGGACAAGAAAAGACAGATGTCCCATCTCAAGCAGACAGAGGTGAAGTCTCCCTTCCTCCACCTTTTTGTTCTATTTAGGCCCTCAATGGATTATGTAAGGGCCACTCACACTGGGGAGAGCAAGCTATCCTATCATACATTCTATTCCCTTCTGGAAATACCCTCACAGACACACCCAGGATAATGTTTCACCAAACATCTTGACACATAACCAATGTTATGTGTCAAGACGACAGGTAAAATTAACTATCCCAGGTCTAGTTTAGTTTAGGTGCTCTTCGAAATCAGACCTAGTTCTAGCCTTCAAGGGATTTCCATCCCCTGAAGGAGCCTATGTTCTGAATCCTGTACCGTGCCAAGTTTAGATATATCAACTCACTCACACACCTAAGCTCACATAATGAACCTCACTCAGTGTCTTGTGTCAAACACACAGCACAGCTGCCTGGAAAGCTCACCTAAACCAGGCACCCTGGTCACTCAGTAACTGTGTGCGACTCTAGAGCAAAACCAGAGGGTCTCATCCAGTCATGCTAGTCTCAGGTGGCTTCAGAGGAACAGCAGGAATCTGATCTGGAGCAAAGTAGACTCCACAGTGGTCTGAAAGTGGAAGACAGGTAGGGAGTGGCACCTGGAGACATTGCCCAAGCAACACCACAAGAAAGAGGGAGTCATCACGGGGGATCCTCAGAGAAGAACCTGGGCATGAACCAAAATGGGAAGGAGCCTAAGCTGGGTGGGAGAAACTTTTCCTCTAAAGTTCTAAAATGCCATCTTCCCCAGAGCAGTTTTCCCCACAGGGTGTGAGGTCCAAAGGGCATGTGTATCCATATGCATCAGGGCATCTGTTAACAATACAGATTCCTGGACCCTCCCTCTGATCTAATGACTCCTAACTCAGGATGCTGGAGCCTAGAATGACTCTGCTAACAATCCATCTCGGTAAACTTCACACAAGCTACATGGAGAACTCCTGCCCCAGATGATGGCCCAAGCACTGGGCCAAACATTTATTCATTGACTATACACCCCCATGTGCTAGAACCAATGCTGGGAAATGAATAAGACAAACCACCTCCCATTACCATGTGCAATAAGAGAATCATGAATACATCTATTTCTGGAATATCTTGTATTTCCAAGGTCACCAAAGTATCTAAGAACTATTCTGCTAATTATGGTTTAATTGAGAGAAGGAGGAACTGGGAGCCTCACAGGCTCATGTTTGAACACTGAAGAAGTATGGGTAAATGGTTCTGGAGGGCTATTCTGAGCTTCATTAAAAAGATGCCCCTACTGCAGAGTTCTGTCTCTTTTTGTCTTCTATAAAAGTAAGAAAACAAAGAAATATCAAAGAAATACAGTTGGGAAAATAAGACTGTTTTAAAAAGTCATTTGCAGAAATTGACAGAAAAGAAATTCTGTGACCGAGTCTGCCCTTGTATTCTAAATCCCTACCCATTTTTTCTTCTGATTTCTTCCTCAAAAGTAATATTGTGAGGACAGAATCAGCCTTGCTGTAAATGGTTCTGGTGTCAGTCCTGGATAACACACTCCAGCAAACAAGAAGCATTCAGGCAAGCACAAATGAATCCCATGAGGTGGCCTGCACAGTTGGGAACAAGCCTGACTAATCTAGTAAAAAGAAATATCTAACCCAAAACATATGCATTTAGATATAACTCCATAAAGCCAACACTAATTAATCCTCCTGCTCATATAAAATGGCAAAGGAATTAACAATATTGCCAACTCTCAAAAAGTCTTTTAATTGCCCTGCAATTCTTTCCAAACAGCAGGCATCTGCCTATACGTGGTTGCACATCACACACCAACACAGATCTGCCCTTCACACAAAGCACTTGGTGCTCAGCCTCACAATGGTGTTTTGTTGAAGCCTGATACACATAACCCCACAAATTGCTCAGAAGCCAGCAAGGTAAAAGTACCATTTACCTTTGGAAACAATCAACTACTGAGTGTCTAAAGTACCCCCAGAGCTCTTCAGGTTCCCCTCTGGCATTCCCCTTTCTGGGAAGTTACTGTTTTTCATGCTAGGAAAGGAATTGATTTAGACTAACATTGTGGGCTATGGGCACCTTGCCTTCCATTTGGGAAAGGTCATTAAGTACATTCTTCATTTAGAATGACTTTCCTTTTGATTCAAGGCCAAAAATGAAAAGCAGTGGAAAGTAGGGTTTCCATCGGAATACAAATTCTAGGATAGATTCCTGACATTCTGGATGGTAAAGCACGTGAGATGCTCAGCCCTCTGCCCCGAGTACAGAGAGGAGTCTCAGGAAGCCCCCATTCTGGTCCACAACCCCAGCTCAGGCAGAGACCTTCAGGACCTCACTGGAATGTGAACTCTGAGGGCATTCTGTCTTTAGCCTAGCCTGATTTTGACGCTGGATTTTCCATCTTCCCCACTGGGAGCCTCCACTCCAGATGGTTCTCAACTCCGAAGGATAGAATTATTCTGCTGGAGGACCAGAAACCAAGCCTTTCTGGGAGGCCCCAGCTGAGAAAGCTCAGACTCATGAAACATAAGCTCTGCAAATTGCCAGATACATGGGTAGAAGAAACAGCCATAGAGCACCTGCTATCTGTAAGGCAGTGCTGTTCCAGGAGCTCCGGGAGGCATAAATGAATCGAAGATTCTCTTCCAGGGAGCTTAGAGTGGGAGAAGAGGGGGAAGTGGGCAAAGGGCATGTGAATAAATACATATTATCACCAGGTTGGAAGAAGGAGAGTGGCTCTGATGATCTGTGAGCACTCCAAGTTGTTCATTGTTTTGGAAGTTTTCTCAACAGCATGAAGTTTCCAGACTTCTTTCCTGGAACAAAGAACTAATTAAGAGGCCCTCAAGACTTCTGCATTCCAAGTTCTGCATTGCTGATTCTGTTTGGAAACATACAGGGCTAAAGCTCCAAAACTTGAATGTCCTGATGCTCCCTCTCTCCAGACCACCAGTGTGGAGTTTCACTGGTTCTCAGGCCATTCTTGGCTATGGTCTCCATGAATTGGACTATGCCAAGTTGGTGAAGCTCCCAGCAACTTAGGGTATCTTAACCTGAGGGGTGTCAGACAGGAAGAGTAGCTCAAGGGTCACCTCAAATGTCCAAACCTGAGTTGTCCTTGGGGTCTGGAACTGAACAAGGCCTGTTGAAATTTTCTCAGATTTTCTTTAGTTAACTTCTAATTACTCTATTCTTTATTCTTCTGAGAATTCTGCCTTGACCACTTTATCTAAAGTAGTTCTCCCTTGTTTTTCACTAGTTTACACAACCCTTGTTTTATTTCCTTTATAATACCACAATTTCTAAATAATCTATTTGATTTTTTTTTCTTTGAGACAAAGTCTCACTCTGTCACCTCAGCTGTAGTGCAATGGTGTGATCTCGGCTCACTGCAACCTCCGCCTCCCAGGTTCAAGTGATTCTCCCACCTTAGCTTCCCCAGCAGCTGGGATTACAGGCACGCACCACCACACCCAGCTAATTTTTGTATTTTTAGTAGAGATGGGGTTTCACCATGTTGGCCAGACTGGTCTTGAACTCCTGACCTCAGGTGATCCACCCACTTTGGCCTCCCAAAGTGCTGAGATTACAGGCGTGAGCAGCCACACCCAACCTATTTGACCGTTTTCTGTCTCTTCCCTCTAGACCCTGATGGCAAGATCTGTTTGTCCAGTTCACCGCTGTCTTCTCAGCTGAAAACAGTTTCAGATATGTGGAAGATACTCAGCGAGCATTTTTCTAATTCAACGAACGACTAACAGGAACAGACAAAGGGTATATGCCATAAGAGTCTACTTTCCCTTCCTTCAGATATGAACCCAGCAGAAATAGCTAATTATGAGCACAAAAGGCCATATAGTATGCATAGAGGTTAAATAAGTCTTCAAATATATATGTAATTTTGTGTCTAGAACTCTAAGCTTTTCCTCTCATCTAATTGAAGAATTGGACTGAACAGCCTCTGAGATCCCTTTCAGCTCCAGCATAGCATGACCTGTGATGCAGCATTTGGCGAGACCAGCCCATCTTCCATGTCTGAACTCTTCTCTAAACCAGAAGCAGGGCTAGTACTGCCTTCAATCTGAGAGAGGAATGGCTGGTTTCCAAGATGATTGAAAAAGGGTCCACACGAGCATTATTTTTTCGAAACTTCTGTTCCTTGGTAGGACTAACTCTGACTTAGACGCACGCATTATCATTTCCTTATAATGCCTAAAGGCCACACTCCATGTCATGCTCATGTTAGGTGCCTTGGCTGATACGCCCATTATTCTTACTTCTAGCGGTATTTGTCCTGGTGTATTACAAATGCAAAATGTTTCCTCTATTCCCTTAATTCCTAAGGACTTTGGGATCATCTTTGACTCCTTTCTTTTTCTCATCCCACAAAAATAATCCTTTAGTAAATCTTGTGGGCTTTATTTTATTTTCTGTTGTGTTTATTGCAAAATGACAAATTATAATTGTACACATTTATGGGGTACAAAGTGATGCTATATGTTTACATGTTGAATTGTAAATCAAGCTAATAGTCATATCCATCACCTCAGGTACTTTTGTGGTAAGAACATTTGAAATTCCATCTCTTAGTAAGTTTGAAATATGTAATACATTCTTATTATTATTTTGAGAGAGTCTCACTCTGTCACCCAGGCTGGAGTGCAGTGGCACAATCTTGGCTCACAGCAACTTCCACCTCCCAGGTTCAAGCAATTCTCCTGCCTCAGCCTCCTGATTAGCCAGGATTACAGACACCTGCCACCATACCCAGCTGTTTGTATTTTTAGTGGAGACCGGGTTTTATCACGTTGACCAGGCTGGTCTCAAACTCCTGACCTCAAATGACCCACCTACCTTGGCCTCCAGAAGTGCTGGAATTACAGGCGTGAGCCACGGCACCGGCCTTTTTTTTTTCTTTTCTTCATTATTTGTTAATAGAGATGGGGTCTCACTACGTTGACCAGGCTGGTCTCCAATTCCTGGTTCAAGCAGTCCTCCCATAGCAACATATTATTCTTAATCACAGTCACCATGCTGTGCAATAAATTCCAAAAAAACGTATTTCTCCTAACTGAAACTTTATACCCTTTGACCAACATCTCCCTATTTCTCCTACCCCTAAGTCTCTGATAACCACCATTCTTCTCTTTGTTCAATTGTTTTAGAGTCTACATATAAATGAGATCACATGGTATTTGTCCTTCTGTGCTTGGCTTATTTCATTTAGCATAATGTCCATGCTGTCCCACATGACAGAATGTCCTTCTTTTTAAAGGCTGAATAGTATTTCATTGTGTATATATGCTACATTTTCTTTATTCATCCCTATTCTTTTATTCAAAATAGGAAATAGGTTGATTCCCTATTTTGGCTGTTGTGAATAATGCCACAATAAACATGGGAGTGCAGATATATCTCTGACATACTGTTTTCAAATTCTTTGGACATACACCTATGTATTAGTCCATCTTCATACTGCTATAAACAACTGCCCGAGACTGGGTAATTCACAAAGGAAAGAGGTTTAATTGACTCACAGTTCAGCATGGCTGGGAAGGCTTCAGGAAACTTCCAATCATGGCAGAAGGTGAAGGGGAAGCAAGGCACCTTCTTCACAAGGTAGCAGGAAGGAGAAATGCCTAGGGAAGGGGGAAGAGCCCCTTATAAAACCATCAGATCTCGTCAGAACTCACTCACTATCCTGAGAACAGCATGGGGAAAAAACCACCTCCATAATTCAATTACCTTCACCTGGTCTCTCCCTTGACGCACGGGGATTACAGAGATTACAATTCAAGATGAGATGTAGGTGGGGACACAATGCCTAACCATATTGACGCAGAAATGGGATTGCCGGATTATATGGTCACTCTATTTTTAGTTTTTTGAAAAACCTTCATACAATTTTCCATAATGGCTGTACTAATTTACTTCCCCACTTTGTTGGCTTTATTTAGAATATATATTCCAAATACAACTATGTATCATTAATTCACCACTATCATCCTAGTCCAGGCCTCTATCAATCAGTTCTTGCCTGGGCTAATATGATACCCCCTGGATTAATATAAAACTCTGAATCCATCCTCAGTGCCCTTTATTCTCCACATAGCAGTCAGGGTCATTGTTTCAAAACTTAGGTCAGATCCTGTTATTTCTCTGCTCAAAGTCTTCCAATGACTGCCCAACACTGAAAGTAAAACTTGAAGTCTTCACCATAGCTTCATACAGCTATTTGTCCCAACTTCACTCTCCCCTTCACTCTTTCTGCTCTAGTCATACTGATCTTTTTGCTTGAAGCCTAGAATGCTCTTCTCCCAAATACTTACATGAGTTGCTCCTTCACTTTATTTTTTTTTTCTTTAAAAGTAATTTATTTGATTCTGATTACAAAATACAGGTGAGGAGCACAGGCAATGCCAGTATTCCCTTGGTTGCCCATCTTCCTAGTCTATGCTGCTATAAACACCCTTTGTACAACAGCAAGTTCATGCCGTCCCCAAGCGCTTGCACATTCTAACAGCTGCAGAGTATAGTATATGACCAGGTGGAAAGTTAAACAGATGCTCCACTCACAAGGTAGGGCCCCTCCAATTAGTCTTCCGGCTCCCTTGTGCTAATAGTAACTGGTTGCTCTTCCCATTGGTCATAGATAAATTACACCTGCACAATTCTCCGAGTGCTTTCAAGTAACATCAGAAGGCAGTAACTAAGGCTCTTTCCTTGCTCCCAGCTTCCTATGTCGCAGGCAGCCTGTGGCACCGGGACTGCTGCTGCCCGTGGGTCCCGCACATTCCAGGGAGACGATGGAGGAAAGGCCAGCCAGGCCAAGCATGAAGAATTAAGAGTCTTTATTGGGCTTAGACCAGGAGTCCGTGGGTCTTGAGGACCTCTGTGTATTTGTCAGTTTTCTTCTCCAGGTTCTTCTCGGCCTGTTTCCATAGCCTCATGGGCTGTTTCTTCCTCCGGTAGTGGATCTTGGCCTTCTCCTTCCTCTTCTCCTCCAGGGTGGCTGTCACTGCCCGGTACTTCCACCCAACCTCGTGAGCTAGTCGCCCCAGAAGGGCACACTTTCTTGTAGGCTTCAGACGCACGACCTTGAGGGCAGCAGGAACCACCATCCGCTTTTTCTTGTCTTAGGGTGGTGGGATGCCATCAAACACCCTGGGGCAGTAAAGGGAGGCCTGGCCTCGCTTGGTCTTGTGGGGCAGCATGACTCGCACTGTCAGCCGGAAGATGCGGCTGGGGGCCCGGAAGTGGTAGGGAGCTCGGAAGGGTTAGTGTTCATCCGCTTGCAGAGGAAAGCCAGATACTTCAACTTGTTTCCCTAGAAATTGCCAGAAATGTTGATGCCCTCTCAGTGTACGACTACTACCTTCCGGCCCAGCAGTAGCTGCTTAGCCACGATGGCCGCCAAGCGGCCCAGGAGATGGCCTTGACCATGCAGCACCAAGACCTACACCTCTGCCATCTTTGGCAGCCGCCTGGGAAAGGCTCCTTCACTTTATTTAGATAACTGCTCAAACACTATCTCCTCTGACAGAAGGCCCCCGGTCTGTTTAACTGAAAAGGTAATTTTATGCCTCATATCCTCTTACCTGCTTCATTTTTCCTCAAAGTCCTTATCATTTGTTTGATAGTCTGTCTCCTGCCATTAGAATGTAAGTCCCAAGAGGACAGGGACCAGTGTTGAACTGCCTTTTTCCAGTAACAGTTGAAGGGTCTAAGAAGATCTAAGACTACAGGGACAGTAAAATATGAGTCCTACTACTACCTCTTCCTTCATAAATTTGGGTGCATATCTTGACCTCTTTGCCTCTGTGTTTCCTCCCTGTAAAGCAGATGAGATAAAATTAGCTCTGTAAAATGAAAAGATAAAGCTCTATCTTCCTGGCTTCATTATTCAAGGTTGGTATAGTGTCTATTATTATTTTATCCAGCCAAAAGATCTAAGGAATTACGAAAATATGCTTTGAAACTTACAACAGTTTTATTTTTATTCTTTACTCTCTTTTCCTTTTTTTATGTTAATCTACCATTTGTATTTCTTCTAGAAAATACTTGTTTATGCCTTTTGCCCATTCTTTAAAATTTTTATTTATCTTTCTGCCATTGAAATATAGTTCTTTATTTGTCTGGAATGTCTCTTTCTAGGTTAAACTTTTGAACAATTTTTTAATGTAAAATTCAACTTTGATGATGATTTTCTTTTTTATTTCATTTTATTTTTGAGGCAGGGTCTGGCTCTGTTACCCAGGCTAGAGTGCAGTGGTGCAATCTCAGCTCACTGCAACCTCCACCTCCCAGGCTCAAGCAATCCTCCCACCTCAGCCTCCCAAGTAGCTGGAACTATAGGCATGCACCTCCACACCTAGCTAAGATTATTTTCTTTCAGCACTTTATAGATATCATATCATTGCCTTCTGGATCTTATTGTTTCTGTTGTGAAATTAGCTTTCTGTCTTGTTATTGTTCCTTTAAAAGTAACATATCTTTTTATTTCCTCTGACTTTCCTTAAGCTTTTTTCTTTGTTTTTGGTTTTCATTAGTTTTATTATAATGTGCCTAGGCATGGTTTTCATTGTATTTATTCTGCATTGGGTTCACAGCGAATTTTTGTATCTATGGCTTGATGTCTTTGATCAGTTTTAGAAAATTCTTGACTATCTCTGCAAATATTCTTCTACCCCATTCTCTCTTCCCTTGTTAAATTCGAATTCAAATATTAGACCTATTCACCATGTTCTGCATGTCTGATACACATTCATGTATTTTCCATCTTTTTTCTCCATGATTCACTATGAATATTTCTAGTCACCTATTGTACAACTCACTAATACTCTTTTTACCTGTGTCTTATTTGCTGTTAAACTCATCTACTCAGTTCTAAATTTCAGTTGTAGTGTTTTTTATTTCCAGAATTTCAATTTGGTTCTTTTTAAATATAAATTCTTATTCTCAGTTAAATTCTTCATTTTGTCATCTATTCTCTTGAATAATTAATCCCAGTTATTCTAAAACCAATGTCTGATCTTTCCTGTGTCTGGGTCATTTCTTGGTCTGTTTTTCCAGTTTACTTTTTTCTCTTGGTATACTTCATAATTTTTAATTGACTGCTGAATATTGTACATGAAAAGTTGTAGAAGCTCTACATTATATAATAGCCCTTCAGAGATGCACCCTATTCTCTGCCAAGCATTTTACAGAGGCTCATCTCCTCAGCCCAGTCAAGATCCATGGGTCCCAACATAGAATCTAGTATGATTCCTATGGCTATTCCTTCTTGATGGGCTCTGAACTGAAATTTTGTCTCTTCAAAACTGCCTTTGATTCCATTCTGTTTCATCAGTTTTCTGGTTGCATTTTTGTCTCAGTATTAATCAGATTATCAGATACTAATCAGTAAATGCCTTGAAGGGAAAACCAATGCTTCTGTTCCACTTCTCTCTAGAATCTTGGACCCTTACTCCTGGTTGCCCTGCAAATATGGACTCTAGATTTTGATTCTTCAGTTTCATGAGATTGTTTAAAACTCAGAAGTCTGCCCTGGATCTTGGAAGTCAATCCTCTACCCGAATTCTCAGCTTCTTGTCCCAGGCCTAAACTCACAAAATGTGCCAAGGAGAAAGTAGCATGTTTTAAAAATGGCTTGTTTCAATTAGCCTTTCTTTTTTCCAGAATCTCGCCCTTCAAGTTCTAGCAGGCGTGGTATCTATCTGATGCTTTTAAACCTACATTTATTTTGTACCTTACCCAGATTTTCTAGGTGCTCCTGACAGAGCCAATGGTCTGCTATAAGCGATCGAATTATCATAGCCAGAAACCTAATAAATGTGTATGAAATAGTCAATTTTTAAAACACAAAATAGTTTTTAATAAAAAGTATCATGTTCTCCCTCCAATAAAATAACTTGGGCAGCCGGGTGCAGTGGCTCATGCCTGTAATCCCAGCACTTTGGGAGACTGAGGCGGGCGATCACTTGAGGTCAGGAATTGGAGACCAGCCTGGACAACATGGTGAAACCCCATCTCTACTAAAAATACAAAAATTAGCCAGGCGTGGTGGCAGGCACCTGTAATCCCAGCTATTTGGGAGGCTGAGGCAGGAAAATCACTTGAACCAGGAAAGCAGAGGTTGCAGTGAGCCAAGATTGCACCATTGCACTTCAGCCTGGGCGACAAGAGCAAGACTCCATCTCAAATAATAATAATAATAATAATAATAACTTCTGGGTGAACGTAAGCTGATTGCATATAAAATAACTGTATGTTTTGTGTAGAGCACAGGAAAATTCTTCACTGGCTGCAGAGAGTTTTCTTTCAATAGAAAGCTCCTCTGAAAAGTTACCTTTTTTCCTGTTTTGGTTTTCAGGAGGAAAATAAAAAGTATTCCACTTAGTGTATGAATGTAGTGGGGCAGGTTGGATGGTTGCTATGCAAGAAACAAGTAATCATATCAGAAAATTACATCAGTTCCACTCATATCTATTGAAACAAAACTACTGCTCCAAAACTTCTAGTGAAAATCGCCTCATTTTCTTTGAAGAATATATGTGTAGTTGATTGTCCTGTTCTTGTTTTTAGTTAACAGCACCATTTTCTGTTTTTCTCAGAAGACAGTATTCAGTCCCCACCCTTGGGAATAGTATCTCCACTTTCACACAAGCACTCTGTCATTTGTGTTTCACCATTTTTCAACCTGCTGTGGTCTTTTAAAAACACATTACGGTGCAGTGCCTTTTAAAGCTGGGAAGGATATAGCCACCCCGTCATGAATCTGCTTTTCAGGCTTCCTGAACCTGAATGTGTTGGGTAAGAATGAAAGATGGGGTTGTCCTCAGCACAGGATAAAAGAGCAGCCTGGGGCCCCGTGGGGAGGGGAGCACAGGGACCTTTTTCCTACTACTCACAGCTCAGCTTCTCCTTGGAGCTTTGCCTAAGCTTTCTTCACAAGCTATGTGAGAGGAACTGGATCTTGGGGATCTATGCAGAAACTATTCTAAGGTGAGTGTTAGTTTTTTCATTTACTAATAATCTAACTTTACTGACCTGTAAATATTCATTGGCTACAGGTCACAAAAGAAAACCATTCTCCCAGATGGTATGCCGACTGGATATTTGTTAAATAGTGTGGAAGCTATTCAATGATTTGCATACTGGCCCCTTCGTAGGTACCTCTCTCCCATCTCATCCGGGATAAAATTCCATAGCCCATTCCCATCCCCTTCAAGATTAAAACTCAGATGATTAAAACAGAAAATACCTATTACCCAGCTTGCTCCCGTCTCAACCAAAACCAGCGTTTGGAAACATTGTCTTAGAGCTGAGGAAGTGGTCAATTAGCCCAAAAAGGTTGAGTGACTTATCCAAGGCCACCCCGTAAGTTAGAGGTAGCATCCATACTAGCAGCATCTAAACCCTTTGGTGAAATGTTCTGCCCTCTAAACCCTACACCCACTGACTTGTCCAAAAGCAGGTATAGGAGCCAGAGAGATTCAGTCATTCAGCAAAGTTGATTAAGCACCACTGCGTGCCAGACTCAGTGCCAGCAGCTGGGGACACAGTGGAGAACTCAGGAGAGTTACGCTATAGACAAATAACCTATTCAACAGGAGACTTTCAGGGGGCACTAAGTGCTAGAAAGGAAATAAACCAGGATGATATAATAGGGAGTGAGGGAATGGGGCCTTACTATGTGGTAATGGCGGAAGGTCTCCATGGGGAGGTGGCATTTGAGCTGAGATGTAAGTGACAAGAGAGAGCCAGTCATGCAAACATCTGAGAGACAAACCATTCCAGGCAGAGGCTATCAAGCACAGAGTCCTAAGGCAGGAAGGCAGCCAGCATCTGGGGAGAATAGCGCACGAAGAGAGAGGGACAGGGAATGATCAGATGGCAGACTGAAGACAGTAATGCCGACTCTCGTAAGCCATTAAATGGAGTTTGTGTGTTATTCCATATAAGAAATAGAAAAATTAAATCTCTCTTTCTACCTGCTCCCTGAATAGCATACACATGTGGTCACGGTCAGAATTTATTCCTCAGTTTTAATTAAAAGACATTACCAAGATACTAGAACATTGTCACCAGATAATAGCTTCCATCAGTGATAGAAACACATTTATTTTTCCAAACCAAGGCAATTAATACTCCTGGCAATATTCAAGGGCACTGATGGCACTTGCACTGGGCACTCTGATGAGTGCAGATTTAATTGGTTTGTCTGATGGATATCAGTGCAGCTCTCTGACAGTACCTCTGCGAACCCCCACATACTGATTTGTGTTCATAACAGAACTGTTGCCTGCCTGAGATGAATCAAGAACTAGATCAGTTCATCCCAGAGGCACTGAACTATTATGTTATGAATAAGCTGTCTTCTGACTGGCTCAAGTCACAACGTATGTTTATTAATTTTGTTAGTGAATAAAGCTCATCTACATTGATTGGATCCAGTTGATCAGCCTGGATCCCACAACACATAACAAATGCCACGCTGTGTTGGAATATTTCTGGAACTGACATGTGGCAGGCAGAGAGATTCAAAATGAGCTCCATCACCACTGGGGCTCTGACCAAAATAAATAAATAAATAAAGTGAAATTAATGCACAACAATGGACTGGCCAAACAGCCAGCTGCTGCCTCCCTGCCCCAGCACATTGCCGTTCATCCCTAAAAAGTATGTCCAATCGGTTATGACAAGGTTCTTGAAATACCCGACTGTGTGTAAGAGCAGGAAATCTTAACTCCAGAACCTCAGCTGCCTTCCATTTTGGGATAATTATATTCTGTACCTCAAGAATTTCTTCTGCTTTGGGCCTTCAGAAACATGGCCGCATGGGGTCTCCGGTCTTAACACCTCACCACAGAAGGACTCACTCATGCTAGTGTTAAAGAAGTTTCCACACATGTGCATACACAAGCTATCAGAGCTCAATTTGTTTTTCCCAGACACATGACAATTTTATACCTACCATTAGAAAGGTATGAGCATATTAAATAAAACAATGCTCAATTGGGAAAAAGAAATGTATCATTTGGTTCACTATTGGCCATTCATAGCACAAGTTTATTGGTTTCTGCATCACAAGGGAGCTCATTATGATAGAAATTTTGCCTGGAGTAAAGCACAAATAGGGAGCTGGCCCCATTTTCTGGGCTTTTTGAGGAGGAGGTGGAGGAAGAGGAGCTGTAATGCTGTAGGAATCAGTCATCTGGAGCCAGAAGCAAATCGAGTAGATAGAGGTGGTCCAGCCAGCTGCTGTTTTAAAGACCAGACTGGCTCGTTTAAAAATTATATATATACATAATATACACACATATATACATATATTAGACATATAGACACATTAGATATATGTATATATGTATGTATGCAGCACAGAGCGGCTCCTCCCCAAGGGAACCCCACACCCCTCATCCAGCAGGTAGACTTTTTGCCTCTTCTCCTGGGCCATTTGCTCTTTCACAGTAGAGGTCTGACTACCTCCTTCAGCAGTATGAGTTTGGAGACATTGATTCTATCACCAACACAAGCATGATGGCTTTACCATGGGTCCTCATTTGGATTTCAGAAAATATGGCACTTGTATAGCTCTGGTGCTCATTTTGGTCAAATTTTACTGGCAAAGAAAGATGAGCAGGGTGGGGAGTAGACATGTATGATTCCCAGTCTCCCTCCTCCTGGTCCCACGCCAACCCATCAAGAGGTATTTCGGGGTATCACAATCAAATGCTTGACCTCTAGAATCTGGGTACCCCAGCCAGGTGACATTTAAAACACCTAAGCACTCTTTATCATCGTAATGATTCTGCACCCTATTTGTATGACAACAGGATATTATAGTTCAGTGCTTCAATTATATCCTTAGATGTTAGGAAGATCAATCTCTAGCATGGCTTCGGATTTGGAGTTGTCTTTTTTCTTGCCTTTTTTCTCTCATGCACTCTTTTTTTTTTCATCTAGCTCTCCTGAAATTTTCAATGTACCCCTCAAAGATAAGCTGAGGTTAGGGAATTTGAAACAGGAGACTTTCCCTTGTACAAGAGCCAAGAGAGAAACATGAATTTCCTGGGTCATGGCGCAAGCCTGGGGAGTCTTAGGGAATGATGTTAGGCGATAAGGAGAAATCCACAGGGAAAACTTACTTAAAAAAAAGAAAAGTATCTTTGTATGCCCCTAATATTTATTGTAAGTGAATGCAATAAATCTGAAACAAAAAAACTGGCACTAGAAGTTCGAATAAGTATGCAGACATCATGGGAAAATGAGGAGATACAGAAGGAAGAAAGGAGCCCATGGCATTTCGGAAGCTCCCTGTGGTAGGTATTCAGATACAGGGGTAAAGAACAGCCCTGGGGCACAGGATGACAGATACACATGATGCCAGGGTCAACACCATATTTTTCTGTAAAAGGGAAACTTACTCAGATTTTAAGAAGTCAAATTGCTTTATTTTCCTTGGTTAGGTAAAGTAACACTGAAATAGGTCTTACCCTATATGAATGTCACAGACCAGGGATAGAATATGCTAACTCTAGGAGGTAATTATCTGTTACAGAACATGGTTAATGATTATGTTTAGAAGATGTTAACAATCAGCTCGGAAAAGATTACAGGGGCTTCAAAGGGGGGGGGGTCCCTCTAGACCACGTGACTGTAATGTGGCCTGAGGAGCCTGCTCTTAATGCAAATGCTTGTTGTCATGGTGACAGGATAGCAACCCCCTGTTCACCAGCACCACACAAAAGCCCCCTATTTGGGCACAATAGCTTTTAGTTTAAGATAAACTGCATAAGTAACCAAATGTGGAAAGTAATATCCCACATGATCTTATCTATCAACTGCTCTGTGAGGACCTGAAGTTCCGAAAGTGATTTAATCCTAGGAAAGGTTTGGCACAGAATAAAAGAAACTGAGAAGCCCCCAAGAATCTTTACTCCCCGCAACACACACACACACACACAGTCTCCATTTTCTGAAATTCATCAGTTACTGCTTACAGAATTATCTTACACTTATCATCATGGGATTCTTTGTTTATTCATTCAAAAATGAAGGAAATAGCATTCAAAATATTTTGTGACGCCTTAGAGATAAAAGCTCACCCTGGGTGGATGATGATTTATGGGGGTCAAGTAATGAAGAATAGGAATTTCATTTATTTTATTGCCTGTTTACCTCCTGGGGGAAGAGACAGCTGGTAAATCATTTTGGTAAGTTAGTAAATTGGGGGGGCCTTTGTTTGCTAGGCCCAAGAAAAAACTCACAGGGTGGAAAAGTATCCATAGGGTGCCTCCTTCACCCACCCCCTTCCGGGCAGAATTGCTTGCAGGGTATAGCAGGAAGAAAGCTGTTCATTCTTTCTTTTAGAAACTCCATGTTAAAAGAAAAAAAAAAAAAGCTTTCCACTTTTTTCCATTGTTTAGCCCTTCCAATCTCTAAATACTTCCTATATTTAACCTAAATCTCTCCTGCCTTCCCATCTTCACAAGTTAATATTAGTCATAATTACTTCTCTTCAACACATATAGTTTTACCTGGATACAAGCATAGATACTCTTAGTATTTCAGTTCAAGAATGGGATTTCCTTGAGATTTCTAGTCAGTTCCTAAAAGAACCTCAGTGAATCTCTATTTCCTCCTCTTTAAAATAGGAAGACACCACAAGCCTTCGAACAGTCAGTGGGGTAGACATGGACATTTCTTTGCTCTTTTATGTGAAGCTTATCAAAACTTAATCATTTGCTAATACTCTAGAGATCAGCACTCATGCAAGGTGACATCATTTTGGTGACTAAATAAGTAAGGATAAAATGTTGTATTATTTTTTCTGAACTATTTTACCCCCAAAACATTCCATAAATACCCAAAGTCTCCCTGCTGTTGTTCTATTTTTTCTGTGATATGACTCTCAAGCTAAAACAATAAGGAGAAATGTTGCTCAGGAAAAGGGTCCAATCTCCTGCCTGTATCTCTTGCAGGTCAACTTGCAGGACATCTGCCAGGAGTATTTTGACCACTGGTGTGTGTGTGTGTGTGTGTGTGTGTGTGTGTGTGTGTGTGTGTGTGTGTGTAAAGGGCCAACATGGTTGTTTTACATTTTTATATTATTTGCCAACATTTTGTAAGTGAAAAATTCCAATTAAAAGTCTAGATTTCAGGCTTTTCTTTAAAAATGTGAAGATCCAGCCACAAGTGCCCATAGAGCCACAAGTGGAAATAGACAGTGACTGCCCCTGTAATGGGGCCTCACTCTCCATTTTCCCTTAGTCCGCACCAGTCCCTACTGTGGGACACCCAGCCCCTTAACTCATATTACCTGCCTGGTCTCTTTTTTTCTTTTTTTTTTTTTTGGCAACTATTACTTTATTCTAGCTTGAGATAAGCCTTCACACCCCAGTTAAAATAAACTTTCCAAATATAAGCCTCATTTTCTTATGCTGTGAAATTTTGGGAGCTGCTTATCGTCCCAAAGATGTGTCCTAGTGGGAATTAAGTAGTCAGCACTTCCCCTCCCCACGGGCTCCTAACCAAGGGGCAGATTTCACAGGAGTCTCCATTATGGAGAATTAGCGTAAGAGGGCATTTCCTCTCTTTGACAGTCCTCTTTGACCCTCTGTCTACCCACAGACTGTCCTTTTCTGCGGCTGAGAATCCTTATCTCAGCAGCTGAGAGGGGACAAGGACCTTGTTCCAATCAAATCATCTCAGAGCATCCTTCTAGTCCAACCCACCTCTTTTCTCCCTGGGCTTGCTGAAGGGCAGGTAGCTTCTGAATGGAAAGTGCTAGGCCTACAGGGCTCTCAGGAAACCAAAGTGTCGTGATAACCCATGTAGGAAACTGACCACATCATTAAAGAGTGTAGAGAGGAGAGGAATCCTACTAGTGACCTTCCAGAAATATCCAGCAGGCCCTGAAGAAACACTTGTTGACTGAATAGCAATAAGCCCTCATGGACAGGACACAAAGAACCAGGCAAGAGTTCCTGCTTCCTAATGTAAGTACTTAGTATTTATTTTCTGTTATAGCCCAGGCATGCGACAAGCACTTCTTGTGATTACTTTCATTTACTCCTGGAGTGGCTTAAAGATGGCTGCAATTTTTTTTTTTCTTCTGGGATCTGAGCTAGTCCTCACACTGGCTGCAGAAGTGATCCTGTGTGGCTCCCAAGACTTGTCTGTGCTTAGAACATCTTGGAACCCAAGAGGTTCACGTGTTCTGCTGTGTAAACATCAAGCCACAGAGAAAGGCCGTGTGGAAGACAACAAGGTGCTCCTGACAGGCAGCACCAATTAGCAGCCACGTGAGTGACAGAGGACACTGCTTTGGATGTACCGCCACCCAGCCTACAGATGACTGCAGCCATCGATGACACTGCTGGAGCAGAAGACCTGCCCAGCTGTTGTTGCTTTAAGCCACTAAATTTGGTGATTGGTCACATGACAGTAAGTAACTAGAACAACTGCTTATAACTGTGTGGGGTGCATGCATGCTAGTATCATCTGTTTCACAGATGACAAGACTGAGGCACAAAGAGGCTAAGTCCCCATGTTCACAGTGCTGGTAGAACTAGATTTCAAACTCACATCTGTCTATCTCCAAAGCCCACATTTATAGCCTCCATTGTATGCTATCTCAAAGAGCTTACGATTTACTGGCAGCCACACACACACAAAAAAAAAAACACGTCAGAAAACTCAAGCATATACACAATCCTTTATTCTGAGTCTTGGTAATCTCTCGGGAGCTGGGGAGTCAGAATTATCTCAGACTGTTCTGGAAGGAAACAGAGAAAGCAGCTTTGCCTGATTTAAAAAGAAAAATATGGAGGTAACACCATCTAATGCTGATCACATAAAATGTCCCTGCTATTCTCAAGTATGGGTGGACAAACTATAGCCTGGGGGCCCAAATCCCATCCACTGCCTCTTTTCATAAAGTTGTATTAGAACACAGCCATATCCAATATTTATGTATGGTCCATAACTACTTTTCCTCCACGTGGCAGAGTAGCTGAGGCAGAGATAGCAGGGGCCCCTGGTGCCTAAAATGAAGTTCACCAAGCCCCTACTCTAAGCCAATGACTATCAAACTTAAGCATGCATCAGAATTACCCAGAAGGAGTGTAGAACACACATTCCCAGGCCCCACTCTCAGAGTTTCTGATACAGTAGGTCTGGAACGGAGTCCAACGATTTGTATTTCTAATAAGTTCCCAGGTACGGTAGGCAGCCTCTAAGATAAGCCTCTTGCATAAGACACGCAATCATCCCTACTCCTAGTATTCACACCCTTGTGTAATAGCCTCCCCTGATGTAGACTGAACTTACTTCTAACGCATAGAATATGGCAGAAGTAATGGAATGTCAGTTCCAAGCGTATGTGCTCCAAAGACTGTTGCTTCCATCTCAGGTGCTTTCTCACCCTCTCTGAACGCTTGCCCTGTGGGAAGTTATGCTATGAGACAGACATATGTGGAGGCTCATGCCGTGAGAAACTGAGGCCCAACAACAACCACATGCAAGAATTTGGAAGTGATGAACTTGGAAGTGGATCCCCCTCCCAAACTGAGTCAAGCCTTCAGATGAGACTACCACCCCTGCCGATAGCTTGACAGCAACCTCATGAGACATCTTGAGCCTGAGACTCCCAGCGAAGCCATGCCCAGATTCCTGAGGCACAGAAATTGTGAGATAGCAAATGTTTCTTGTTTAAGTCACTAAGTTTTAGAGTAACTCGTTAAGCAACAATATGTAACACACACCAGTCGATGCTGAGGCTGCTGGTCCAAGGACCACGCTTTGAAAACCTTGGCTCTAATAGAACAGCTTCTTCTTCAGTCTTCTGACTTGATGGGGCAGGGAAATGCTGGGTTTTACTACTTCTGAGTTCCACAGTGTTAGTGGAGTATCCTTCTAGACTCTGTCCACCAGGTCAGTGGCAGAAATAAGTTGGATACCTTGTCCGCAGTCACGACAGAGCCCCCTTCTCTGCAGGTTGAATGCTGGAGGTAAGGCTGGTCCTCCCACAGCCTCCACTGCCCATAGCTACAGGAGTGTCCAGAGATCAGAGCTCTCAATTATAAGGAAAGACACGGGCAATAGCTGCTTGAGGGCACAGCAAAGTCAGAGCCCAGAAAACCCGGGGGAGTGGAAAAAGTTTATTCCTCTGGAAGCCCTCATTATCACTTCCTTACTCCATCCTGGTGAGCAGCCTCTGGGGCCTGTCCTATGCACCATTTGTTCTCTGGATTCAGTTACCAGTGAATCCACAGGGAGGTGCCAGCCAGTTCTTAGGTGCATTCCACAAGGGCAGAGATCTTGGCCTGTTCTGTTCAATGATACCTACAAGTACTTAGACCTGTGACTGACATATAGAAGGTGCTCAGTGAATAATCATTGAATTTAAATATTATTTATTTATTTATTTATCACCCAGGCTGGAGTGTAATGGCAAACTCTCAGCTCACTGCAACCCCTGCCTCCCAGGCTGAAGCCGTTCTCCCACTTCAGCCTCCCTAGTAGCTGGGACCACAGGCACACACCACTACACCTGGCTAGTTTTTGTATTTTTTGTAGAAATGGGGTTTGCCATGTTGCCCAGGCTGGTCTCAAACTCCTGGGTTCAAGTAATTCACCCACCTCAGCCTCCCAAAGTGCTGGGATTACAGGTGTGAGCCGTGCCCAACCAAATTTAAGCCAAATTTAAGAATTTGGGAGATAGCCCCAGTTAGCTTAGCCAAGCCTGGTGCACTGTGGAAGTGGGGGCTGGCACGAGTGTGCCATCCTTAGGCTACACTACCACCAGGGTGTTCAAGGAAGAGGTCACCTCTTATCCCCTGCAAAGAGACAGGTCCACGAAGATTCTGTGGGTCATCCCTGTACAGCTCTAAGTCGGAGGCCTCAGACATGGACTGTCTGGGTTCAAGAAATACCAAGGTGCTGGAAACACCAGTGGGGTTCTTTGGTGACTGGGGCCAAAGTGTCTGGTGCCAGAAAGCAGAATGTACAAACTGGTATGCTTTTGTGCATATAGCAACTAGCCCGAGGCCTCATTCTACCAGCTTCAGAGAGAAATAAATCATGTTTGTTTAACAGACGCAGTGAAAGAATGCCCTGGCACAATGCCTGACACCCAGCACGCACTTAATAAATATTTATTGAATGAATGAAAGAGATCTTAAGCACAGCAATACATTTCTTGGCTGCAAGTGGGGGAAAGGCAAAAATCAGACTTGTGAAACCATGTGCCCTCCCCTCCTCCCCATAACCCCCAACCACAGGACAGCAGAAAGGAAAGGAAAGAAGGGTATCTTTGGAGCAAGAGGAAGAAGCCATCTCTGCTGTGTAGCTTGGGCCAAAGCACTTCACCTCTCTGGGCTGCAGCTGTTTCATTTGTAAAAGGGAAAGTCTGGGCTTGATGATCTCCAGGTCTCCTTTCCAGCACTGAGCTCCTGTGGCTCTGTGCTTTCCCAAGGCACTGTCCCTCAAACCTAATTACACGGTTTGCCTGTAAAAGGAGCGCCTTGATCAGGGCAGAAACAATGAGGAGGAGCCATTGTCATTCAAATCCTGGAACTGACCTTTTTCTCAACCTGTGCTTAGAACATTCCCTCTTGGAACCCAGATGCCATGCTCTGCTGTGAGAACATCAGACAGCACACTGTGCCCTGGAAGTCCTTGGACAATAGCTGTGACCACCGGTCACAACAAGAATGCTGTCAAAGGGGGTTTGGCGTGGACAAGGTGTGTGCCCTGCTTGACTTACAGAGTCCTTCTAAATATGAACGATTTTAGTTTTTCATCAACCTATATAAAGTAAAAATTTTATGGTATTTATGAGACCACTGGCTTGGGTGAGGAGCCCAGTCGCTCCTTTTATGAACGGAGCAGATACTCCTCTCCAGCGCTGATGTTTTAGGAGCGCTGAGAAGAGGTTGCAGAGGAGAAGGCTCTGGTGAAAACATGCCTGCCTTTTTGAGTTTTAATTTTTTATGCTCACAATGTGGGAAAACCACTCTCCAAGGGCAGCAGTAGGGGGGAAAGAACAGCAAGCTTAGTACTATGTGGAATTTCTCCTTGATCTCTAGCTGCGAGTTTTCCACGGGAGGGGCAGGAAAAAGTGCAGAGAGAGCAGGCTTTTCTTGTGTCCCCTTCTTGTTTCTTTCCAATTGTGCAGACAGTAGAAAAGGCCCTTCTGAAAAGAGCAAGAGAAAGATGTGGAAAAAGAAGTTTTTTAACTTCTTTCCAAAAAAAGATTATTAAATTATATTTTTGTGAAAAAGAAAAACACTTATTTTCAATGTCTGCAGTATTTGTGGCCAACACCAAGAAACTTGGTTAAAAGAGAGCAAACAAATCAAAATCTATGCCAAGGAACTGCAGGGATATTAAAAGATGTCACATTCTTCAAGTTAGTTTTAGGAAAATTTATTCCAGGACTCCTCAGAGCCCTTAAGGTATAAATGGGCATTGTGACTTTTGTCCTCTGGAGTGTGGCATTTTCAGAAGACACTTTGGGAAACACACTTAAGAGTGATAACACACTTTTCTTATTAGAATGCAAATCATGGCTGGGCGCAGTGACTCATGCCTGTAATCCCAGCACTTTGGGAGGCCGAGGCAGGCGGATCACTTGAGGTCAGGAGTTTGAGATCAGCCTGGCCAATATGGTGAAACCCTGTCTCTACTAAAAATACAAAAATTTGTCGGGCATGGTGGCAGGTGCCTGTAATCCCAGCTACTTAGGAGGCTGAAGCAGGAGAATCGCTTGAACTCGGGAAGCAGAGGTTGCGGTGAGCCAGGATCACACCATTGTGCTCCTCCTGCCTGGGCATCACATTGCAGCGAGACACTGTCTCAAAAAAAAAAAAAAGGCAAATTATGCAAATGAAAAAAAATTATCCTCTGTAGTTTCAGAAGGCAAAACAAGATCAACACATGTTTAAAAATTATTCCTTTGGGAAACAAATCAATATGCCAAAGGGCCATCTGCCCGCCCATGTTCACTGCGGCACTATCCACAACAGCCAAGATGTGGAAACAAACCTAAGAGTCCGTCCACAGATGAATGGATTATTCAGTGTGGTAGATAGACACAATACAATACTGTTTAGCTTAAAAAAAAAAAAAAAGAGGAATTCTGTCATTTGCAACAATGTGGATGACACTAGAGAGGACATTATGTTAAGTGAAATAAGCCAGACACAGAGAGACAAATCTTGCATTATCTCACGTATACGTGGAATCGTAAGAAGTCAGACTCATAGAAGTAGAGAGTAGAATAGTGGTTGCCAGAGGCTGGGGTGGGAGGGGGCTGAACGGGGAAAGGAGAGACATCAGTCAATGGGTACAAAGTTTCAGACAGGCAGAATAAGTACTGGTGATCTATTGCATGTCAGGGTGACTACAGTTAATGTGTTGGATATTTCAAAATAGCTAGAAGAGAGGATTTTAAATGTTCTCAACACAAAGAAATGGTAAATATTTGAGGTAATGGCTATGCTAATTACTCTGATTTGATCATTCCACAATGTATTCATGTATGGAAATAATACTTTATACTCATAAATATATACAATATTATTTGTCAATTAAAAATGAAATAAAGCTAAAAGATTATTTCTTTGGGAGAGCTAAATTTAAAATGTAGCTTGAAGATTGAACCCTTGCATGGACAAAAGATCGGCTTGATATATTGAAAGATCTGCGCTTGATATGTTGCCGCACTGCTAACAATAGCAGCTATTCCCCAATGAGGAAGTCCACCTTCAGGAGGATGGGATAACTTGTCTCTGGAATAATAATAGCCACCTTGTGAATGGAATGTTTGTTATTTGCTCTGTGCTAAATATCTGTATTTATATAGATGCAGATATAGATATATAAATATATATGTATGTATATTATTTGTATATGGACTTATGTTTATATCTGTTTTTTTCTATTTAACCCTTATGGCCTTATGTAAGCAGATACCATAATTATCCCCATTTTGTGGAGAAAAATACTAAGGCTAAGGAACATTGCACATCTTGCCCGAGACTATGCATAAATTGCTCAGCCGGGATTCAAAAGCAGGCAGGCCGCCCACAGAGCCCCACTCTTCACCATGATACCACACTGCCCCCTGGAAGTCCTTGGACAATACCTGTGACCACCTGTCACAACAAGGGTGCTATCGAAGGGGATTTGGCGTGGACACGGTGTGCTCTGCTTGACTTACAGGGTCCTTCTAAATATGAACAATTCTAGTTTTTCATCAACATATATAAAGTAAAAATGATGGTATTTATGAAAACACTGAATTTAATTTTTTAAAGTATTAGTGACTGCTATGTGCCAAGCATTGTAAAGAGTGCAGCTGGTAAGAGGTAAGGGAATTTAAAATGTTGAAGGTTCTTTCTGCCTTTGAGAAGCTTGTGGTCCCATAAGAGATGAGAGGTTACATAGGAAGCCAAGAGACACCATGGGGCCTGCACAGCTGCATTTCCTAAAAGCGAGCCAGTTGCTGCAGGCACCCCAGGACCCAGGTCTGTGTGGGCTGCGGCCTCCCCCACAGTGTTGCTGTCTGCTTGACAAGATTTCACAAGGCACCTGTGATGGGTATTGATCATTTGGGGCTGCCTGGCATCTTTACTTTCTTCCCATCTTTGTAAGAATGCTGGTGAGAAGCAATAAACACCAGGTGCTTGTGCAATGTCAGACTCCAGTTGCCAACTCCTCTAACTCAATGCCTGAGGGCTTGCTCTGGCCTGCAGAGCCCACTTTGCAGGACAAGCAGAGAATGCCAGAGATGTACACTTCACCTCCCTACCCAGCAGACCCTCAGCCAATGACTGCCAAGAGCTGATGGGTACATAGCCTAGACCCCCCACCATGCCTGTCAGTGGGAGAACCCTGAGCACATGGCCTACACTGTCTTTCAGAATTCCCAGGCAAGATTAAGCTGGAGTTGCTCACAGGGGAACTTGCTTGATAACAAACCTTTTATTGTTTCACTCCCTTCTCTATCTGACTTCCCCACACCCCTACCAGTGTTTCCTTGAATTACCTCCCAAATAAGCCACTCGCGCTCAATTCCTTGTTTCAGGGTTGCTCCAGGGGAAACCCAGCCTAAGATACTTGATCTCCCAGATCCTGGCAACCAGGGCCTACAGCTTAAGTCCATAGGACCTAAATGCTTCAGTCTGAGACTTTTACCCTGGAGCAAGTGAAGAATTTAAAAACGGTCTAGAATTCATTCTAAGGCCACCAGCAAGGGCCTCCCGTGCCCAGTACGGTGGTAGCACTGGCGTCAGCTGCAGAATTCAGTGGACAGCTATGGGGTATGAGCCCCCACCGGGTCATTCCTAGGCATTACTCTGACTGTAATCCACCTGATATGTCACAACACGTTTGTTTCTACTTATATTACCCACAGTTGGATTATCTTATCTGCATCCAAGGAGTCAACAAAATCAAGACCTCCCTTCTTGCACAATGGTACCTGGACTTGGTCCCCTGTGGGGAATTTTAGAGTTGAAATTTTATTCTTACAGTTTTAGAGTGAAAAGGACATTTGAGGTCATCCAGCACAGTCCCTTTCTTCATGGATGAAACTGAGGCCCAACAAGGTTAAAGGACCTACTGAAGGTCACAGAAGGAGGTAGAGGCAAGAGCCAGATTTGGGGCCATAACGATTGATGGCAAAGCACTTCGAAGGCAGGTATGTGTGTTTGAGGCCCCACTTGCTGCTTGCGTGATTTGGGCAAAGTCATTTAAGTTGTCCAAGCCCTCGCTTTCTCATCAACATAAAGTTGTGAGGATTGAGTGAGATGATCTACATAAAACATTCAGCAGGGCATTCATTAGGATGCTTTCAGCTCTAAATAACAGAAGACCCAACTAAAAGTATCATGAAAAATATCTATAAGGAATGTATTATCTCCCAGAACGAGAAGTTCCAAAGCTGTTGAGCTGTGTCTTTTAATGTCATTAAGGACTCAGACACTCACCATCATTCTGCTGTGCCATCTTCAGCGCAGCTTCTGAATGGATACAAGATGGCGGAAGATGCTCCGAGCAGCACAACCCCATGGAGCAACAACCAGCAGGAGAGCAGGAAGGCAGATTGTCCTGAGATGCTGCTTATACCGAGGAGGAAAGACTTGCCCACAAGCTGCCTTATGTGTCATTGGCAAGTTTACGTTACATCTCCATGCTAAGCCAATTCCCAGCCACAGGAATCCAGGGAGCATGGCTGAATTAGACCAAGGCAACGTGCTCCTCCTAACACTGGGATACAGTCACCTTCCTGAAACACAAAACCAGGGAGAAGGAAGGTTGGCATGGAACAGCTGCTAGATAGAGAAGCAACAATGTCAACCGCAGTTGCCAGGTGCTCAGAAGGTGCTGAAGAAATGCTATTTTTTTTTTTTTTTTTTTTTTTTTTTTTTTTTGAGACGGAGTCTCGCTCTGTCGCCTAGGCTGGAGTGCAGTGGCCGATCTCAGCTCACTGCAAGCTGCACCTCCCGGGCTTATGCCATTCTCCTGCCTCAGCCTCCCGAGTAGCTGGGACCACAGGCGCCCGCCACCTCGCCTGGCTAGTTTTTTGTATTTTTTAGTAGAGACGGGGTTTCACCATGTCAGCCAGGATGGTCTCGATTTTCTGACCTAGTGATCCGCCCGTCTCGGCCTCCCAAAGTGCTGGGACTACAGGCTTGAGCCACCGCGCCCGGCCAGAAATGCTATTTTTTTGCAGTGGGCTTTTCTTTCTACTGTACAAATGCAACTGTGCTTTGGTTTAAGGTTGCTTGTCCTCAAAAGGTAAAATTCTCGAGGAGTGTAAGTAACACTGTCTTAATAGTCATTTTTTTACTTTACTAGAGAGGGAAATTTTGTAAAGGGGAAAGGTGGCTGTGGAGCTGCGGGAATAGATGGAAGAATAAAGAAAGAAGGCAAGGCAGGCAGAAACAAGGGCCTCATGGAGCTAGAAGCCAGCTTCACAGAGATCGCAATTTTGCCTAGGGCCTGCTCCAAGCTGGGGTTTAAAGAATAGACTTTTAAGCAAAGGGCAAGTCAGAAAACAAATCCTGTTAGAGTCTCTTCTAATTGCTGTGTCTCTTGGTGCACATTACAGAGGGCAGAGGCCTTGTCTAACTTGTTTTGTCTGCCCTGAAGCGGCCAATTCTGAGTGCAGCAGATGCTCAGGGCAGGAAATGGCTAATCTGGACTTGCCCAGGTTCCATCACAAATGCAAATCTTGACCCTCAACGAGTGCCTTTCACCTTTCAAGTTCCTCACCTGGAAAATGGACTGTGACCTTGGTTTCCTAGTGCCACCAAGTGAGAAATACCTCTTTCTTCAAGGAAGAGTCAGATGAGGAAGAAGAATACTGCTCTTGGAGCCCTCGGCTAGAGAGTGTCATCCAAAAGACCCCAGGATGGCTACGTGGTAGAACGGAGAGCTTGATTGGCAATACAGTTTGCAAACCAGGAAGAGAAAGTCTCCAGTGCAGAGCAAAGGTCCTCTCTCTTCAAAGAGGGAAAGAACAGGTTGGGTTTTATTCCTCACAGGGTCTGTATCATACATATTCAGCAGGCTTGGAGGGAAAGCTTCACATATTTATGAGGGGAGCCAAACAGATGCATAATGGGTAAACATATACATAGCATACATCCCATGCTCACTTTGGAGTGGGGATTTGTCATTAACACAAAGTGGACTTTGGCTCTTTATGTTGAAAGATGAACTATAGGACATAGAGTCAGCTTGTGCGCAGCCTCTGTAAGCGGGCTGAAACTGGTTTAAGGTCTGCAGTGGCTTAGAAAAGAATGTCTGCAAGGCTAGTCCTCTGTCCAGTCAGAGTCGTAGTGGTCTGGGATGTAGATCACAGTTAGGAGGGGTCTGACAATTTACCTGATAGTTCCTCTTGTTAGGGAGTTTTCCAAGAGTGTGGTTTTTCCTATAGTCATAGGAATTTAGGGAGCTGGCATGCCAGTCAAGCACTGAACCCTCCACCCACGGGTACCTTTTGTTTCCTTAACCCTAGGGTCCCTCTTAGTTGATAAAGTGGCATCTCTTTTGCTCCTCAGATCACAGGGGAAGCACAGAGTCCTCTACTTCAGGTCCCTCTGGTCACAGGAACCCATACTTCAGCCTGGATGCACGGTGGCTTCACTGCAAGGACCCTGGAGCTCCACGACAGCACATCTTGTGCCATCTGGGACAGAAAAGCTGCTGGCCAGCCCCTGCTTCTCTCAGGGGCCTCGAGACCACTTGTCCTCACAGTCCCGTGTCCACAGCTTTCTCCTTAGCTTCACCTGATGCCCGTCTCATCACGGTCTTTTGACCTTAGTGTTTTCTACTTACAAGCAACTTCCTGGGACTTCTAACTGGAACACTCCCCAGAGAGGGAATCTGATGGAGCTTGCCCACTGGCCAGTCGGTGAATAAGGAACCCCCTTAGGTGCAGAATAGTGGAGTTCAGGCAGTGGGAGGTCATGTTGTGTTTGCCTACATGACAGGGCCTGTGAGCACAGGCAGAGTCTCACCCTATAGGGGTGGAGAGAGGGGAAGCCAGCTCAGAGTGTATCTGAAAGAGGTCAAAAGAGAGAGATTGAGAATTTACTCAGGAGTATTTTGCCAGAAGTGGAGAGATAGTCCCCTGGCCCTCTCTAAGACAGAGATGCTCTGGGAGTGCTGAACATAGAGTGAGATCTAAGGCATAGTGTTTTGTGGTGTTTGTTGTTGTTGTTTTTGAGATGGAGTCTCACTCTGTCACCCAGGCTGGAGTGCAGTGGTGTGATCTCAGCTCACTGCAACCCCCACCTCCCAGGTTCAAGTAATTCTCCTGCCTAAGCCTCCTGAGAAGCTGGGATTACAGGCACATACCACCACACCTGCCTAACTTGTGTATTTTTAGTAGAGACAGGGTTTCACCATGTTGGCCAGTCTGGTCTCAAACTCCTGACCTCGGGTGATCCACCCACCTTGGCCTCCCAGGGTGCTGGGATTATAGGTGTGAGCCACTGCACCTAGCCAAGGATAGTGTTTCTGAAGGACCCAGAATCAGTTTGCCTCCTTCCTCCTCATTCACACCCTACATTCAGGGTTTTACTGCTAATCCCAAGAAAACAAAATAACAAAGGTGGGACACTGAAAAGGCCACAGAAGCTTCTGAAAGTCTGAAGAGTCAGCCTCCCTTCTGACTTGGCCGATGAGAATCTCTCTGAGCTTTCCCTTTCCCCTTGTATTCCTTAGACTGGAACTCAAATGTTTCTCTCTCTTGAGTCACAGAATGATAGACACAAAAAAGGGAAAAGAGTTGTCAATTAGCACATCTTCTAATTTTCAGATGCAGAATCCGAGGCCCAAAGAAGCCATGTGACAAGCCTTTTGTGAGAACTTGTGTTAGAATCAAGTCTCTGGCCTAGCTACCCAGTGTGCCCTGGGACCTCTCCATAGCTGCCCAGAGGGAGCCTCTGAGTCACAGCTGGTGGGTGACAGTGTGGAAGTGACAGGAGTCTTCCCGGACACCACACATGGGCAGCCTGGAAGGTCCCCAAACTTCCTTCTCCCCACAGCCTCTGTGAATGGGAGCAGCAGCATTCTGGCTGGTGGGGAACACCTGGAGGTAAACAGAGAAAGCCAGGGGCTGCCACCCACTTTCCTTAGCCAGCCGGCAATTTGAGAAACTCAAGCAAGTTACCCTGCCTGTGATGTGAAATATTACCGTTACTTCTGAAAGGGTGCTGGCCAAAATCACTATTCATAAAAAACGCATCAAGGTAGGGTTATAAGTTACAAAGATGGCTGGATGGGATGGCTCATGCCTGTAATCCCAGCACTTTGGGAGGCTGAGGCAGATCACTTGAGGCCAAGAGTTCAAGATTCACCTGGGCAACAGAGTGAGAGCCTTATCTCTTAAAAAAAATTTTTTTTTAAAAACTTCACCAGGTGTGGTGGCACATTCCTGTAGTCCCAGTTACTCAGGAGACTGAGATGGGAGGATCGCTTCAGCTCAGGAGTTTAAGGCTGCAGTGAACTATAATCACACCACTGCATTCCAGCCTGGGCAACAGAGTGAGACTCTGCATCTAAAAAAAGTTACAAAGGTGAAGACTGGATCCAACAGCAGATTACCTAAAGGAGGGAACAACTAACTCCTGAAAAACATCGTCCTAAAGCTGAATGAAAGAATGCAGCTACAAGGTTGGGCGTGGTGGTTCACGCCTGTAATCCCAGCACTTTAGGAGGCTGGGGCAGGCAGATCACTTGAGGTCAAGTGTTTGAGACCAGCCTGGCCAACATGGTGAAACCCTGTCTCTACTAAAAATACAAAAATTATTTGGGCGCGATAGTGCATGCCTGTGATCCCAGCTACTTGGGAGGCTGCGGCATGAGAATCCCTTTAACCCAGGAGATGGACTTTGCAGTGAGCCAGATGTGGTGGTCCACGCCCATAGTCCCAGCTACTCAAGAGGCTGAGATGGGAGGATTGCTTGAGCCCAGGAGTTTGAGGCTGCAGCAAGCCATGATTGTGCCACTGCACTCCAGCCTGGGTGACAGAGCAAGATTCGGTCTCAAAAAAAATAAAAATGAAAAAATTAATAAATAATGCAGCTGCTTAGCCACTGCCTTTTCCCTTGGTTATGTGGGTAATAGGCAACTCATGCTCTGCAGGGAAGGGGCGTGGGTACAAACCTGGATTCCTTAGCTTACTGGCTGTGTGGCTGCAGCCAGGCAATTTCACTTGTCTGAGGTGCTGCTCCCTCATCTACATCATTCAGGGCTGTGATGCTGGCATATTCAGCAAGATAATATCTGTAAGGGGCCCAGCTCTGGACTCAGCACACAGTAGGTACTAATGAAATACAATCATGAACATAGTTATAATCATCATTTGGCCAAGTGTGCCCAGATCCAACCATTACCATCACCAAGCCAAGGGAGCTGTTCCAGCAGGTGAGAGCTGGGGTTGAGTTGGACGGAACCACCTGGAATTCACATCCCAGTGCCAACACTGGACACTTGCTTCTCTAACAGGATTTTTCAACCTCAACACTATTGACATTTTGGGCTAAATTTTTATTGTGGGTAGCTGTCCTATGCACTGTGTGGTGTTTAGCAGCATCCCTGGCCTCTACTCTCTAAGATACCAGTAGCATCCTCCCCTAGTTGTGACAACCAAAAATGTCTCCGGGCATTGCCAAATGTCCTCTGAAAGGCAAAAGTCACCTCTGGTTCAGAACACTGGTCAAATAAAATGTTCATATTAGGTTTCTTATTAGTATTAGGCAAAGTCAAAGAATCTACGCAGAGTATCCAGTTTAAAAAAATTGCTGCCAGAATGACCTTTTTCTGGTAAACCATGGAAGAACATTCATTTCTTCTATTTGACAAGCACTGCAATCCAAGGGAAGAGAATGAACTAGGGAAATAATTGGGTGAGGTTTTAACATTTGTGCTAATTTACAGGGTACTTCAACTCCATGCAAATACACCCATGACTAGGAATTTCTGCTTGATACAGTGGTGAGGGGTAGGTTGATCATTTAAACCCAGGAGGTGGAGGTTGCAGTGAGCTGAGATGTACTCCAGCCTGGGCAATAGAGTGAGAGTAAGTAAAAAAAAAAAAAAAAAAAAAAAGAGAGAGAGCGAGAAAGAAGGAAAGAGAGAAGGAAGAAAGAGAAAAAAGAAAGAAAAGAAAGAAAGAAAAGAAAAGAGAAAGAAGAGAAAGAAAGAAAGAGAATGAAAGCAAGAAAGCAAGAGAGAAAATGCTCAGGTGCTAGCTGCTACCAATTAAACAGAAGTCCTGAAAAGCCTCCAAGGTGATTTTAGTGGATATTCAGGGTCTAGAACTGCTGCCCTTCCCAAGGAATAGAGGAGGGCAATGTGGACCGAGGGCGACGCAGTGTGCCGGGCGTTGTCCGTGTGCAGTTAACCACCTCCAGAGCCTCGCTGTGCTGCAGGAGCCCTCCTCCTCCCCCCCGGCCTCCCACCCAACCGGTGGGCACTAAGAGCAGGCAGTTTTAACGTGTGCTAAATATAGTGCTTGGGAAGATAAATCCACACACCCTCCACGCCATTTAATATATATCCCAGCAGAAACCACCTGCAGTTATGACCAGGCATATTTCAGAGAACTGCAGAATCTTAGAGCACGAAAAGACTGCTGAGACAACTAGCCCAGCTGAGACTCCATTCAGGGCAGCCCAACTGCCCTGAGGGTTTTTAGGGCCATCTTAGAACAAAGCTACGTTACAGGTTTCACTGAAACAGCTTACAGGTTTCAGTGTTTTGCTGACTTGATTTCCCACCCGGGTAGTACTTGTGTGGCAAATTAACTGAAAATGGTATTCCTTACCGCAAATTTGTATTCACTGACTTAACAAATATTTGTTAGGTGCCCAGTATGTTTAGGGCACAGTGCCTGATTTTCCTGCCGAAATAGTTACCCATCCCGGAATAAATCCCTTTGTGTAAGTCCAATATAAGATCCAGGCGAGATAGGCTCCGAACCAAGCAAAATCCACCCCCAGCTGGGTTATGGTGGTTTTATTGTTTTCTGGCTCATTGGGTAACTTGGCAACCTGGGATCATGTCTGCAAAAATCCAGAGAAGGCTGATCCAAGATCAGCTCTCCGGGGTCTGCACAGGGGCCCAAGGGCGGGTGCCCACATTCCTCCCTAGCTGCCCACAGCTGCCCTCTGTCCCCAGCCCTGCTCCAGCTCCCAGCTCCCTCCCTTTTCAGGCTAGTTACCGGCAGCAAGCTCCAGCCACCCAGCTTCATGGGGCCAGCCTCTCTCACCTCTCCTGCTGCCCAGCTGTTACTGACAAAAGTAAGCACTCTATTGTGACTTGCCACAGAAATAAAAATTGCTCAGGGGAAGGAATTGGGAACGTTTTGTACTCCAGGGTCACAGAAGATTTAAAAGTCATTCTCCCTACTGGAGATCTCATTTACACTGGGCAGAAACAACAACAAAATAAAAACGTGTCGAATGGATTGTGCAATAAAGGAAAATGCTGCAGAGGCAAACCTAGTAGGGGCAGAAGGAAAGGGAGAGGAGGCAATGCACAGCCTCCTTGTGGGAGAAACCGAGGCCCCAGGGGCTGGACACTACACGATGCTGGAGAAGGGATGGGAAGGTGCCTTCCCTCCTGCCCATCTCCCTGGGATGCCCACAGTGGCTGAGACCACCCTTCTTCATACCAAGGAACACAGCTCCCCATGCCTCTACCCACTCCATCAAAATGCGCAGACCCAAACCCAACCAGAGACAACTATCTCTGATATAAAGGGAGAGTAGCCAAAGCCACCCTGCACAGCAGCACCTGTGATCACAGGAGAAGCTGCCAGTATTTCACCTGACTCTCTCCCATGTCTGTAGAATTCTATCTGAAAGTTATTTCCTCAGGAAAGCTCCTCTGATCCCCCAGATTCATTTATTCCCTCAACAAATATTTACCGAATGGACAACATTTACTGAATGGCCCCCAGGGGTTAGATGCCCTTAGTGCAATCTCTCCTAGCTACCCCCTTCCCCCTTTGAACACTTAATAATGATGTTAATTAACTAACTACTTACATAATTATTTCTTAGGGTCTTTAAGGCCTCCTTTTCCCACCCGCCTTTCGGGAATATTGAGCTACTTGACAACAAGAATCAAATCGGCCTTGTTAACTGCTGTATCCTCAGAGTCTAGCTTCTGTTGGCACCTATTGGATGCCAACACATGCTGAATGAATGAGTGAACAAATGGATGAGCAAACTGTCAAGGCCAGCGCTGTTCAGTAAAAATGCTGACCACAAAGGCAAGCCATATATGGAATTTTAAATTTTTTAGAAGCTACATTTTAAAAAGTAAAAAAGAGTGAAATTAATTATAAGAATGTATTTTTTTCATCTCAGCGTATCTAAAATACTTATAAAAATCATTTTAGCACTTAATCAATATGAAATAATTATAAAAGTGGTCTTTTGCATTCTTTCTCTCATACTGTCTTCAGAATCCAGTATGTATTTTACTCCTACCACACATCCCAATTTGTACTGGGCACATTTCAAATGCTCGGTAGCCACATGGGGCCACCACATTGGACAGCCAAAGTCCAGGCTTCAACAGAGGCTTCCCAGTGTGCTCATTTTCTGGTAAGGTAGGAGAAAAATTATGCTATGCTATGCTATGCCAACACCCAGTAGTCTATTGAGTTAGGCTGTATATGCTTGTAGTCTATTGAGTTAGGCTGCCTGTTTCAAATCCTGACTCTATGACTTACTCCTTGTGCCCTGGGAAAATTACCTGACCACCCTGTGCCTCAGGTTCCTCTTCCAGAAAATGGGAGTAACAACTGTAGCTATGTTATGGGAGACTGTATTAGGAGCAAATGAGTTAAGAGCCATAAAGGCCTGGCGCAGTGGCTCACGCCTGTAATCCCAGCACTTTGGGAGGCCGAGGTGAGCGGATCACAAGGTCAGGAGATAGAGACCATCCTGGCTAACACGGTGAAACCCCGTCTCTAGTAAAAATACAAAAAGAAAATTCGCCAGGGGTGTTGGTGTGCACCTGTAGTCCCAGCTACTCGGGAGGCTGAGGCAGGAGAGTGGCGTGAACTGGGGAGGCAGAGCTTGCAGTGAGCCGAGATCACACCACAGCACTCCAGTATGGGTGACAGAAGGAGACTCCATCTCAAAAAAAAGAAAAAACAAAACAAAAAAAAACCATAAAGCCCTTACAACAATGCCTGCCACACGGTAACTACTCAATAATATTAACCATTAATGTTTAATTATATGTTTATATGTCATAAAGATATTAGGCTTCACTTCCTGCCCCAAGGGATGGGAGGTAGCTGTAGTCACAATACATTCTGTTGGTAGGATGAAGGTAAAACCAGTATCCATTTTACAGATGAATTCTGAATATATTCTTTCATAGACACTGCAAGACATATTTTAGAAAAAAAAGAGATTGGACCAGGTACAATGGCTCATGCTTATAATCCCAGCCCTTTGGGAGGCAAATGCAATGGATCACTTGAGCCCAGGAGTTTGAGATCAGCCTGGGCAATATGGTGAAACCCTGTCTCTATTTATAAAAAATAAAATAGAGATAGATGATAGATAATTATGGACATACAAATTGTATAGGCTAGGAAAAATTGTTTGGTGCACCTAAAGAAGAAAATTTAGACTCTGCCATAGTGCACATTGTCATTTGTGGGAATGGGAAGTACTGGTTTAAATAAAAACCTTTTACAACTTTCTCAAGTTTTTTATGCATTTCTTTCACCTGTGAAATTCAAGTTCCACTGTATAAGACACACAAGTTGTCTATTTTCCAATCCAGCATGTAAAGCAAATGACATTTACATTGGACTTCCTAAGGGATAAAATCTGCTTGGGAAAGCTGAGAACTCCATAGGTTCCAGCCCCAGGGCTGACACCTTTCTTACCCCTGTTTGCTGTCACCATGGTCCTAGGGCAAAGGAACACCGCCTTTGGAGAAGAGCCTGGAGGGGCACAGCATTGATGACTTGGGCAGCGCTTCACCTTCTCTGTCCCAGGGGATTCCCATCAGCCCGGGGTAGTCCCAATCCCATTCTAACTCCATGTGGTCTAGACTAAGAGCTTCAGGGTCAGCCCCGCACCCAAGCTTTCTAAGCGTTCTTTTGTCCAGGGATCACAGAGTCCAGTGAGGTCCAGAATCACTAAATCTGTGCCCACAAAGGAGTAGGCATGGAGATGAAATGGTGTGTTGCATTTGAACAGGCATCTTTGCAAAGAGGATCGTAAACTATGGAAAAGAGCCAACAAAATCATTGTGCACTGGGCTTCCACAATCATTTCTGTGTGTGTGCATGTGTGCATAAATGTGAGTTAGTCACTGAGATGGCCAAAGTGACTTGCAGGGACGTGAAATTGAGCCAAAGCCCCCAATCTGTTGAAACATACTCTTCTGTTTGAAGGTAAGTATACATACTTAGGAAACAAGAACACAGAAGAAAACAGACAAAGAGTAAACTCTGGCATATTGAACTCTGGGAGCTTCTCTGCCATTCTCTCTTTGAATATTGCCTCTTCCCCATTCTATCTTTCTACTCAAAATGTGATCTAGGACCAGGTGCAGCTTCACCACCTGGAAGCTTGTTAGAAATGCAAAATAGCGGGCAACTCTCAAGACCTATGGAATCAGAACCAACAGCTCAATGAGACCTAGGTGAACCATGTGCACATTAAAATTTGAAAAGCACTAGTTGATATTCTTTCCTTCTGGAACTTCTATTAAATGTATATGAGTCAGGGTGGCTGTATTAGTCTTTTCTCACACTGCTAATAAGACATACCTGAGACTGGGTAATTCATAAAGGAAAGAGGTTTAATAGACTCACAGTTCAGCATGACTGGGGAGGCCTCAGGAAACTAACAATCATGGAAGAAGGGGAAGTAAACACGTCCTTCTTCACATGGTGGCAGGAGAGAGAAGAATGAGAGCCAAGTGAGGGGGGAAGCCCCTTATAAAACCCCATCAGATCTCGTGAGAACTTACTCACTATCACAAGAACAGCATGAGGGCAGCTGCTCCATGATTAAATTACCTCCAACTGGGTCCTACCCATGGCATGTGGGGATTATGGGAACTACAATTCAAGATGAGATTTAGGTGGGAACACAGGCAAACCCAATCAGCGGCTAACTGCCAAAAGAAACAAACTCAAGATGTCAGTGGCTTAGCAGTGGTTTCTTTCTAATTCATATTCAGACTGAGGCAGCTCAGCAGAGGAAAGGGAGATTTGGTCACTCAGGAAGCCAGAACTTCCATCTTCTCATGAAGGAAGACAGTATGTGGGAGATTGTAGGAGAGATTGTCCAGGCAAGAGAAAAGTGCTGCTCCTCCTTCCTGCTCATGTCTCATTAGCCAGAACTCAATCACAAGGTCCACCCGTCCACAACCAGCTAAGCTGTGTGGTCTAGAAGTGCACGTGGTAGAAGAGGAGGAACTCAGATACTGGTGACATGAATGTGTCGTGCTTATTGTGTGCTCCATGTCTCAACCTACTATCCCACATTCCATTTGTTTATCTTTTGGTGCTGTATCCTGGGTGATTTCTTTATCTCTGTTTTCCGAATCACTAATTCTCTCCCACATTCACTCCAGATCAACCTTTGTCAAATGTTTTCTTAAAGGGCCTGGTAGTAAATACTTTAGAGTGTGTGGCCACATGGTCTCTATTCAACTATTCAACTCTGCTATTTGTAGCTCAACAGCAGCCTAAGACAATATGCTAAAGAATGGGCATGGCTGTGATCTAATAAAGCTTTATTTACAAAATCAGGCAGCCGGCCCACAGGCTAGAGTTTGTTGATCCCTTGTCTAGACCACTGCTATGAGTTGAATGTGTGTCCCCTTCAAAATTAATGTGGAAATTTAATCCCTATCATGGTAGTATTAAAAGGTGGCGCCTCTGGGGAAGTGATGAAGTCAAGAGGGCTCTGGCCTCATGAATGGATTAGTGTCCTTATAAAAGAGGCTGCAAAGAGAGTTCACCTTCTCGCCCTTCCATCCTTTACCATGCAAGGACACAGTGTTTCTCCCCTCCCAAGGATGCAGCCACAAGGAGCCATCTTGGAAACAAACACCAGGTCCTTGCCATACACCTTGATCTTGAACTCCCAGCCTCCAGAACTGTGAGAAATAAATTTCTGTTCCTCATAAATTCAGTCTCAGGTATTTTATTAATAGCAGCACAAACATATTAAGACAGATTTTATTTTAATTACTATTTTTTGTTTTCTAAATTTCTATTTCTTGTTCAAATCTGCCTGTTCTTTTTTTATAAGATCTTGTTTTGTTTTATGGATTCTATTTTCCCTTTATTCCTCTGAGTGTTTTACACATTTATTTTTAAGTTCATTTTACATTGCTCTATTATCTGTGATTCCTCTGGGGGTACTAACTGGTCACCAGGGGAAGTGACCAGCAAACAGCTGAGCCTCACCATATCCCACCACAGACCAACCGGGAGTAGGAGAGTGTGGGGCCTGGCTGCCGCTGCTGAAACTTCCATCTGTGGGAAGGAAAAAGAATTTCTCTTCTTAATAGTTTGAAAACTATTACTCAGTCTATGTAACACCTCTTTGGCCATGTCATTTTAATACATAATCAAAATTTGTAATATCTTTTATCACAAAACAAGCACAGTTAAAGAGTAGCAGTTATTAGCTTATCAAGATGACTGACACCTCCAAGCTCATACAGATGGTGTTGCACCCTGGGCTTCAACAGGCTCAGTGACTGGGAGACCTCCCTCCAACTCAGAGCACCTATTCTGGGAGGTGTTTCACATCCTTGAGCCTCAATTTCATCATCTATGAAAATGATGTAATAATGCCTACCTTACAGAAATGTTATGAAATTTCATTAAAATAATATAAATAACAGTGCTTGACCCAAAGTAGATATGCAACAAATGTTTCTATACAGAAGCACAATCTGATGTCTGTGTCTTATTACTGATGTCACAATCTCATTAAAAATGTCTTCTTTATCTTGAACTAAAGATATGTTCTAATTCTGCCCTGTTGGCTACATAGAATGGGTCTAATTCCTTTTCCAAGAAGCTCTCAAAATACATAAGGGTGATGTGTCATGCCCTCTTCACCAAACTTTCTCTTCTCTAACCAAATGCTCCCAAATTCCTCCAACTAAACAGCAATTTCTTGTCTCAAAAGTAACTAGAAGCTCTCGGGCTCTAGTGGCTCCCAAGACAGAGCTCAGCACCAATACCACACCCTTTGCCCTTGAGGATCCCAAACTTGATGTTGTGGGATATGGGTAAAGTTCGTGATTAGCCAAATGCTTTCTTCATTATACAAAATTCAGGGGAGGGTCTCCCTATCCTCTCCCCATTCCCAACACTGACGGCAAACCCTGTTTTGTTTCAAGGAGTCTGTTTCAGGATGAATATGCTCTTCACCGCTGAAATCCAGTTCTGAACTTTTGAAGTGACATTTATTGTGGTCTTAGGAAAGGTTCACTGGAGGTGAGAAGTGACAGCTCTGGGTGATAAATCAAATGCAGCTCAGTTTTAATTTAAGGGAAAACCATCATCAAGTCAGCATGGCTCAGGCATCAGCCAGCCCTGGCTGGCAGCTTGTGATTTCTTATGTAAATGGTAAACAGAACATTGAACGGTGACAATTTCTTCAACTGCTAGAACGAGCCGTCAGCTTCTGTTCTCTGCTTAAACTTGACATCTTAAGCTTCTGGTTAGAGGAGAGTCATGTTAACAAAAACATTTCAGGACTAATCATAATCATGAAGCCTTTCTTAGAAACAATGGTACTTGTACCACATGTTACACAACACACCTGGTCTGTTTTGCTTCTTCAAAGCAGAATAGTCTAGCTTGGGATAGTCTAGCACTGCCTGCCCAACACAGTGGCCACTAGCCACATGTGGCCACGAAGTGTTTGAGATCTCGCTAGTTTACATTGAGCTGTGCTAAAATAACAGTGTAAAATATGACACAGAATTTCAAAGATTTCATACAAAAACAAATGTAAAATGTCTTACTCATAATCTTTTATGTTGATTTTATGTTGAAATGATAATATTTTGGATATATTAGATTAACTACTTATTAGAAGTAATTTCACCTGTTTCTTACTGATGTCACAGTCTCACTAAACGTTTTTCCATTGTGGCTGATAGAAAACTTTAAATTACACATGTGGCTCACATTTGTGGCTACCATTATGTTTCTAGTGGACAATGCTAGTCTGAAAGGCAAGGCAGGGAGCTGGAAATCCCATGTTTCTGTAGCTCATCCTCTCGGTGCAGACTCAGAAACAAAGGAGTCTACCATCAGAAGCTATCACGGGCTCTACTGTTTCTTTGTTGGTTAGACTAGAGCAGTGGTCCTCAAACTTCAGTGAACATAAGTGCTATGGACTAAATTGTGTCCTGCTGCCCCGCCCCCCTCAAATTCACATATTGAAGCTCTAAATTCCCCCATGTGGTGATTGTTTCAGAGATAAGGCCTTTAAGGAGGGGATTAAAGTTAACCGAATCATAAGGGTGGGGCCCTGATCCAATAGAACTGGTGTCCTTATAAGAAGAGGAAGAGGCCAGGAGCTGTGGCTCAGGTCTATGATCCCAACTCTTTGGGAGGTCAAGGAAGGCAGATCACTTGAGGCTGCCTGGCCAACATGGTGAAACTGTGTCTCCACAAAAAATATAACAGCTGGGTGTGGTGGCATGTGCCTGTCATCCTAGCTACTCAAGAGGCTGAGGCATGAGTATCACCTGAACCTGGGAAGTGGAGGTTGCAGTGAGCTGAGATTGCACCACTGAACTCCAGTCTGGGCAGAGCTTCTCTCCCCAGTATATGAGGACACAACGAGAAGGTGGCCATCTGCCAGCCAGAGGAGAGCCCCCACCAGGAACTGAGCCCTGCAGGAACCTTTATCTTGGACTTTCAGCTTCCAGAACTGAAAAAACAGATGTCTGTTGTTTATGCCACCCAGTCTATGGTATTTTGTTATGGCAGCCTGAGCAGACTAAGACCATAAGCATCACCTGGTGAATTTGTTAAACACACAAATTCCCAGACCCTCTCCTGAGAAATACTGATTTAATGATGTGGGATATGCCTAGGAATTCACTTTTCTTCAGCACGCATTCTAGGTATATATATGTGGACCATATTTTGAGATACCCTGGACTACAAAAAACATAATTATCTAGACTCCTTTGGCACTGTTGCAGGCCTGAATTGGACCCCCAATTCTGCCACTCCAGCAGTAGTAGCCAAATTAGTTTGATCATGAGCGCCCCCTTTTGGTAAAGCATTTTTGAGCATGCAACCCACCACACAGCTATACTTAACTGATAAATTATACATGCCCAACTATAAATCGTATACTAAATATTAGTAAAGATTTTTTACATAACAATTAAGTTATGCTGTTTTCTTTCTGGGTCCCAATGGGCCATCTTTAGCCTGTGGAGGTCTCTCACTGAACACAAATTACACAGCTTCATATTTCCTGGCCTTTGCATGAGTTCCCATCTGCAATCTGTGCAGTGAGAAAATGCCTATTTATGCCTCAGGATTCAGCTCATAAATCTCTGTGCAGCTATTTCTTCCCCCTCCACCTCCCACAGGTGGAGTTATTCCTTCTGCCCCTCTGTGCAGCACCTCTGTACTAATGTCACCTCTATTGACTTATCACACTGAACTGCAAATATTTGTTTAACGTTTCCTTTGCTTAAGGACTGTGCTTTATGTATCTCTGTTTCAACTGGGCCTTACACACAGTTCCTGGTACATAATATGTTTTGTGGTTTTTTGGGTTTTTTTTCTTCTTCTTCTTTTTTCTTTTCTGTTTGTAACAGGAACAAACCAATGAATGTAAATGCAATTAACCAATACCTGAAGCAAGTCATCGCCCTTCTATGCAAAAGCAAAATCACCCTAGTGCATGTGAAAAATAACCCACATAAAAGGGTGCGGTGCAAAAAGCTATCTAAAGACATACTGGGTTTTAAGTTTGAGTTTACAAAAACACATATAATTCACACAAGAGCTGAGGATGAAAGCAAACAGCCTAAGCAACCAATAGCAGAAGAAGCAGAGAACGAGAATTTTTTTTTTTTTTACTGATCTTTTTTAATTGTTTAATTGTCTTAAGATCAGGATCCCCTGGCTAAGTCGCAATGGATGTTTGTGAGAGGTCTCAGTGCATCTTTGTGAAGCAGGACAAAAATGGATGGGGAACAAGAGAGCTTTTAAGGGCATTACAATTTATTATCTATATCCAGGTCTGCACTGCACAAAATGAAGGAATCATCTGGTCCAAAGTCAAGAAATTGTGTGGCTAAGAGTATCACATTTTGGAAACATAGACCTGGCTTAGGGTACATAATAGCAAGTGTCCTTCCTCTGCAAGGTCTAAATAGCCTCATTACTTAGGAAATTGTCTTCCCTGTTCCCTCACATATCTCTTGCTATCTCGGTCTGCGTTTCTCCTGTGGATTAGAAAGGAGGCTGGAAGAATTCACTGGGCACCTTCTCACATGTGCTAGGGTGCAGGCTGATGAAACAAATGCTGTTTACACAAAAGCTTTTTCTCTCAGCAGGAACTTGAAAGAAACTAAGGTGAACATATCAGTTTATCTTCTTAGACCCACTTAAAAGGATTGACCCTGTGATATACTGGAAAGCAAAATACAAGCCTGTTTATAAATGGCTTTTTAAGGTGATTAACAAGTAACATTAGCAGGTAGAAAGATTTCCATATTGTTTCCCCAAGAGTAGGGCTGCCAAATTTAGCAAATAAAAATATGGAATGCCAGTTAAATTTGAACAGCAGATAGACAGTGAATAATTTGGGGGTATAAATATGTCCAAATATTGCACGCATCGTACATTTTATCAGGCAACACTACCTCAAAGGGAAAAGGCTCTACATAACCCTTGGGGTGAGAATGTCTTTTCCCATTGGCTAAGAGGTATATATTAATAAAAACATAGACCTGAAAGTTGAGATATCAGAGTTCTCTTCTAGATTAGTTGTTCATTAATTCATCAGTTCTTCATCTCTAATAGTCTAGTGCCATGTACTAGGTTAATTCCTTAATTTAAAAAAAAAAAAAAAAAAAGGGTGCTGGAGAGAAACACGGTCCCTGACTTCTTGCAGCTTATAATGTAATGGTGTGACCCTTAGCCTGTCTGTGCCCCATTTTGCCATCCATAGAATGAAGTGGTTGAGCACCTTGGGTCTATGTTTTGCAGAGTGTGTTCTGTGCTAATAGATATTCCATCAAAGAAGGTTTTTGTGACAAAAAATATAATAAACATTGAGTTAAAAAGTTAATAGCATTTTACTCTAAGTCTTCTTAACATTTTTATTAGCTTATCTTCATCATGACTCCTAGATGGTGACTTACTGCAGAACTACCCTTCAAGGAGCCACTCTGGGGACTAGTGTTCTATGGAACACACTTTGGGAAATGCTGCCCTAAGCCAAGAACTAAAATTCTTTGTAAGTCTGTACTTGCCTTCTTTCCCTTCTTTGCCTAAAATTTTCTTCATCCTTGAAGAGCCAGCCCATATGTTTCCTCCTCTGTGAAGCCTTTCCTTCTGACTTCCCCCCAGTCATCACTCCCCACACTGAGCACACACAGGCATCACAGGGCAGAAACATCTGTCTAGTTCAGTTCTACATCCCAGCACCAAGCAATAGGCCTGGTCAGTACACTGAGTTATGCCAGCAAATATGCTTTTTCATGAAAAAGTAAGTGAATTAACACACTGCCAACCAAGTTATCCTGTCCCCTACCTTCCCATAGCACTTTTTTTTGGTTGTGATATAATTATTTAATTCCTACCTTCTTTATACTGGAAATATTTTGAGGACAGGGAAGAAACATTATTAATTTTTCCATCCCTAGTAAATAAGCTGAGTCCCTGGCACATGCCTCACTCTCTATAAATGATAATAAATAGCATTTACTGCATCACATTCTTTACCAGGCACTCACATGAATTATTTTATTTCATCTTCACAACAATCTCATGGAAGGCATTATAGTTGATATTGTGGACTGGCTTGCCCAGCCTCCGGACTAGAAAGCTGAAAACTATTTCCCAAATTCCTTTGGAGCTTGGGCTTTGCATGTAGATTAGGTTTCATCAGTTATAAGTATTTGCATGAGTTTGGGAAGGTGAAAATGAGGCAGAGGCCACATCTTGCCCCTTTTGGAAATTTCATTCTGGCAAGCAAGGGTGTGGAGATGTGAGCTTTTTCTGCAGCAGGACTGCAGTCCTTCTCCAGCTTCCTGGGCATTTGAAGCAGAACCAGTGGCAATACAACATTTCAGATGTGTGTTTTTAAACTCACCAGTTCCCATCGTGCTGGCTTCAGAGGTACAGCTCCCCTAGTACGTCAGTTCTGTGATAGGGAATCATTGCTCCACCAGCCCTTTCAACAATTGTGTAAGTATATGGTTTCCTGTATTAAATCCCTTTCTGCTAAAACACCTAGAAGGATTTTAGTTTCTTATACTAAACCCTTGCTGAGACAGAAATTACTATCATTATCCTTTCCCCAGAAGAGAAAACTTAACTATAGAGAGATTAATTTATTTCCCCCAAGGTCCCAATCTACCAAGTGGCAGAGCCAAGATTTGAACCCAAAGGCCATATCCTTTTGTTATCTTCCTCTCAACAAGATCACACAGGACAGCGTTGCCAGTAGAACTCAAGAAGGAAAAACTGCCTTCATTTACCAGCCAACCACTACTTAAAATTACTAGTAAAATGTAAAACTGTTTTTACATTTATGAATTATGGCACATCCACGTATGGAATATTATGCAGACATTTAAAATAAAGTTGTATAAAACCATAATAAAAGAATGTGGTATACAGTTCTATGATAATAAATTTGAAAGCCTAGATAAAAATTTTCTAGGGAAATATTTATCAAAATTCAAAGAAGTAATATAGGAAAAGAATGATCAATAACTTTGACAGCAATTGTAAAAGTTGCAAATAGTTGCCCCTGAAAAAAAAAAAAAAAAAAAAACCTAACATGGGTGTATCCATGGATGAATCCTTCTAAATTTTCGAGGAACTGATCATTCTAACACTACCTGTTTCAGAGCATAGAGAAAGAAGTAAAGCTTTCCAGTTTTTTTTGGAAAATCTAAATACCAATGACTTAAAACCCAGCAAAACCTTAACAAAGAGAATCCAGCAATATATTAAAAGGGTAATATGTTTAAAGTTCATATGGAACCAAAAAAGAGCCCGCATTGCCAAGACAA